>NC_090751.1:561880-581326 GCF_036898095.1 Palaemon carinicauda
CAGTAGATTACGAGAGAGAGAGAGAGAGAGAGAGAGAGGAGAGAGAGAGAGAGAGTAATAAACACTTGATAAATGGTTAAGAGATATGTAATAAATCATTTCTTAAACTATAAAAAATATCAATCATTCGACTAAAACTGCTCGATTTAATATCACGCGTTCAATTTGATAATGTGCCTTATTGACTGTTTGATTTATACTTGCTTGCGTTACACACACACACACACACACACACACACATATATATATATATACATATATATATAATATATATATATATCCCTTTCTGAGTGGGATACCTTAACGTGGTGAAACGGTTTGTGTAACGCCATGATCAGCAAAGCTGTACTAGTCAGGGCCACAAATACTAGGTTAATTTTCTACGATCGGTCAGTCGAAAATCTCCCACCATCGCCAATCCGTACTGGCCAGCGCGGTGATGAAAACTGCCCAAACCCAAGATATGAATTGATATATATGATGTCCTTGTCAGTAGTGGACTAGAAACATCTGCATTTGATGGTGTTGTTGTATATGTCATATCTAACATGAACTGGGTTAGAAAAAAACGTTTAAGGTCACTAGAAAAATAGATGAAAATTTTGAAAAACGTTCTAAATACTTAGCCAAGTACATTTTGAAAATGCTAAAAAAAAAACAACGCCTCAGAGATTGATAAGGACACGGAATCTCTTATCTCGCTTCGACCTACATTTAAAGGAACCTTTATTCCCAGTTTCGACCTACATTTACATGAACCTTTATTTCCACTTCGACCTACATTTCCAGGACCTTTTATTTACATTTTTCAACATACATTTACAAGAACCTTTATTTCCAGTTTCGACCTACAGTTCCAGGAATCTTTATTTCCAGTTTTAACCTACATTTACAGGAACCTTTATTTCCAGTTTCGACCTACATTTCCAGGACCTTTTATTTCCAGTTTCGACCTATATTTACATGAACCTTTATTTCCAGTTTCGACCTACATTCACAGGAACCTTTTATTTCCAGTTTCGACCTACATTTCCAGGAACCTTTATTTCCAGTTTCAACATACATTTACAAGACCTTTTTTTTCCAGTTAAAACTCACGTATACAGGATCCTTTATTTACAGTTTCGACCTACATTTCAAACCTTTATTTCCAGTTTCGACCTACATTTCCAGGACCTTCTATTTCCAGTTTTCAACCAACATTTCCAGGACCTTTTATTTCCAGTTTCGACCTACATTTCCAGGACCTTCTATTTCCAGTTTCAACCAACATTTCCAGGACCCTTTATTTCCAGTTTCGACTTACATTTCCAGGACCTTCTATTTCCAGTTTCAACCAACATTTCCAGGACCTTTTATTTCCAGTTTCGACCTACATTTCCAGGACCTTCTATTTCCAGTTTCAACCAACATTTCCAGGACCCTTTATTTCCAGTTTCGACCTACATTTCCAGGACCTTCTATTTCCAGTTTCAACCAACATTTCCAGGACCTTTTATTTCCAGTTTCGACCTACATTTCCAGGACCTTCTATTTCCAGTTTCAACCAACATTTCCAGGACCCTTTATTTCCAGTTTCGACCTACATTTCCAGGAACCTTTATTTCCAGTTTCCCAATTCTCTTTTCCCTTCGTCACATCCGGGAACTTCCGCTACACTTCCCCCAGACACTTCCTCACCCCTTCCCCCTCCGCCGTTCCTTAACCTTAACTCGTTTCTGGGGATTTTTTATATACTTCCTTTCATATCGGTAAACTAATGTGTGTGTGTATGTATGTGTATATATATATATATATATATATACATAACATATATATCCATGTATACACATGTATATATGCATATATACAAAATCGCATGCACACGCACACACACACACCTATTATATACCGTAATATACATGCATATACATATGTATACGTATATATACACACACATAAATATGTGTGTAAGTGTGTGTATGAATATTCAAGCAAAATCCTATGTAATACCAATCCCCGTCTATCTCTACACTACACCAATCAAAAAAGGGAACGACTCAGTCCCTAAACCTATGTTAATTACCAAAAAAACTAATTGATGACTCTAACAACGAATGGACTGAGGTGAGCGTCAAAAGGCCAACGATCAGACACTCACACAAACTCATTCCAAACAATTCTTCTTCACCTAAGGGGTTAAGTACTGCACTGTAATTGTTCAGTGACCACTTTCCTTTTGGTGATGGTAGAAGAGACTCTTTAGCTATGGTAAGAAGCTCTTCTAGGAGAAGGACACTCCAAAAATCAAACCAGTGTTCTCTAGTCTTGGGTAGTGCCATAGCCTCTGTACCATGGTCTTCCACTGTCTTGGGTTGGAGTTCTCTTGCTTGAGATACACTTGGGCACACTATTCTCCCTGTTAGAGCCCCTGGGCTTAGAGCATATCCTGCTTTTCCAAATGGGGTTTGTAGCTTAGCAAGTAATAATGATACTAATAATAAGGCAATAAAAAATCAAACCATTGTTCTCTAGTCTTGGGTAGTGCCATAGCCTCTGTAGCATGTCTTCCACAGTCTTGGGTTAGAGTTCTCTAACTTGAGGATACACTCGGGCACAACTATTCTCCCTGTTAGACCCCCTGGGCTTAGAGCATATCCTGCTTTTCCAACTAGGGTTGTAGCTTAGCAAGTAATAATAATAATAATAACAAAGACCTTTATAAGCCTTTGTAATGAACCGAAGAATCGACATGCACAGGACAGGATAGTCTTTTGACGTTTCGTTCCAGATTTCTAATCTAAAAACGTAACAATTCTTTTGCTATTTTCCTTTCTTTCTCTCTGAGGAAGGTCTTGACAAGGTAATAACTCGCTTCTAGGGCAATGGATATAGTCTCTCTCTCTCTCTCTCTCTCTCTCTCTCTCTCTCTCTCTCGAAAGCAATGTTTTCAGTCAGTATATTACCCAACCCAAACTGCTATCTCTCTCTCTCTCTCTCTCTCTCTCTCTCTGATGTCTTGGGTAGGTAATGCTCACTTTTGCAATATCCCCAACAGAGAGAGAGAGAGAGAGAGAGAGAGAGAGAGAGAGAGCTGGTAATATACCAGCAAAAAGCATTGCTTTCTCAAGCACGAGAGAGAGAGAGAGAGAGAGAGAGAGAGAGAGAGCCAAGAATTTCGAATATCTCAATCTTTTTTAATCCATCCGCAAACTCCATCTGCTCTAGAGAGAGAGAGAGAGAGAGAGAGAGAGAGAGAAATTACGAGGACTTTGGTGTCTCAAAAGACTTTTTAGTCCATTTGCTCGTGGAGAGAGAGAGAGAGAGAGAGAGAGAGAAAAACAAAAAATTTCGAATATCTCAAACTTTTTAGTCCATCCACGAACTCCATCCGCTTATATAGAGAGAGAGAGAGAGAGAGAGAGAGAGAGAGAGGGGGGGGGGGGCGCACACGCCAAAGCTTTATATTAGAGAGAAGCAAACACAGCCAAACATGCAATGCAGACAGTTCCCTGTAGTTTGTCTTTGGATAATGCATCCAATGCAGTTGCTGTTGACTTTTGTGAAACAGAAGCCTTTTGATTATAAGTGTCTTATAGACTATTATACATATGTATATATGTATATGTATATATATATATATATATATATATATTGTAAATACAACTATAACAATATAACAATATTTTTTAAAGGCTTGATAAAATGGCTATGCTTAGCAAACAAAATTACTAATACTACATATGTAATGCAGTATATTTATAAATATGTATATATATGCATATATACGTACACACACACACACCACACACATATATATATATATATATATATACAGTATATGTATATATATGTAGTATATATATATATATGTATATATATGTGTGTGTATTATTATTATTATTATCATTATTATTATTATTATTATTATTACTAGCCAAGCTACAACCCTAGTTGGAAAAGCAAGATGCTATAAGCCCAAGGGCTCCAAGAGGGATAAATAGCCCAATGAAGAAAGGAAAGGAAAGCATATACTGTATAATATATATATATATATATATATACACAGTATATATACAATAAATGAAAAAATATCTAGGGGTCTTTAAATTCTTGGGTGAACCTACTTTTCAACAAACAATAGGACAATGGACTCCGAAATTTATGTGAACTCACAAAGGTTACATACGATCCAGAAAGATTATATAAAAGTTAACATAAAAACTTCTAAACCTAAAATTAATTGGGGGAACCGAAACGCAAAAAAAAAAAAAAAAAAAAAAAAACCCGAACACACACATTAATGAATAAAATTAATATATAATTTGAGCACAACTATAAAAATATTATTTTCTTTTTTGAGGGGGGGCTGGTAAGTGGGGGGAACCTAAATGCAAAAAAAAAAAAAAAAAAAAACATTAATGAATAAAATTAATATATAATCTGAGCACAACTATAGAAATATTATTTTCTTTCTTTTTTTTTGGGGGGGGGGGAATCGCTATACTCAGCCAAGAAAAAATAATACGTTCAATGTTTTTATGTTTATCAAGCTGACAAGCGTCTCCTTTCATAGTTTATATGTGACAGATCTATTTTAAAACTTTGTTACTGGTCTTAAGATATTTCAATATTCATTATTCACTATTCATTACTTCTCATATAGTTTACTCATTTCATTTATTTCCTTTCCTCACTGGGCTCTTTTTCCCTGTTGGAGCCCTTGGGCTTATAACATCCTGCTTCACCAACTAGGGTTGTATCTTAGCTAGTAGTAATAATAACAACAATAATAATAATAATAATTAACAACAACAATATAATAATAATAATAATAATAATAATAATAATAATAATAATAATAATAATAATAATAATATGCTCAAAAGCCTTAAAAGAACCTGTTTATTTAGAAAAAAAATACTAAATGAAAAAAAATCAATCAGTTTTATTTCAATTAAATTTCATTTGACACTCGTTGATTAACTGAGAATCAAAGAGAATGGTTTCGTTGTATTGATGACTTCTCTCTCTCTCTCTCTCTCTCTCTCTCTCTCTCATATTATTGTTCAACACACAATCTTACCAACCTGAGGTCTCCTTAATGTTAATTCCTCTTAAAATGTTCTATAAAAAACATATGTTGCCCAGAGTACAACAACAACAACAACAACAACAAAAACAACACCACCACCACCACCAACAACAACAACAACATTCGAAAAAGGGAAACCGCTCAACTGCAATGAGAAGACAATAACCACACATAAGTAAATTAAGAGTTTTCATAAACTCGGTCAAACGTTGACTTAGCAAAGCGTTAATTGGCTTAGCCATAACAGTCCGGGGTCGAATCTATACCCAAGATGGAAAAAAAAGATTAAATCATGAGACTGGTTGTTCAATTGGTGTTCAACTGGTTGTTCAACTGGTTGTTCAGCGCACTTTGAGGTTGTACTCGGTGTTTGGTACTTTCTCATTTTCAATATTTAGGAATAAGTAGTTTTAAAGTATTCTTGAATTTTAAATCTGGTACTTATATTTCTCATTTGTGTATGTATGTATGTATATATATATATATATATACTGTATATATATATATATATATATTACGTATATATACATATATATAGTACATATATATATATATATATATAGTACGTATATATACACACACATATATATATATATATATAT
The DNA here is from genome assembly GCF_036898095.1 of Palaemon carinicauda. Classification (NCBI taxonomy): domain Eukaryota; kingdom Metazoa; phylum Arthropoda; class Malacostraca; order Decapoda; family Palaemonidae; genus Palaemon; species Palaemon carinicauda. The sequence continues at coordinate 567,557 of NC_090751.1, forward strand.
ACTGTATATATATATAGTACGTATATATATATATATATATATAGTACGTATATACACACACACACACACATATATATATATATATATATGTATATACTGTATATATATAGTACGTATATATACATATATATATATATATATAGTACGTATATACACACACACACACACATATATATATATATATATATGTGTGTGTGTGTGTGTGTATATACAACAACAACATATGCAGCCACTTCTAGTCCAATGCAGGGCAAAATCATCAGACATACCCATATTCAGTGCTGTGGTTTGGCCATTTTCATCAACACGCTGGCCAACTGGGGATTGGTGATGGTAGGAGACTTTTGTCTGATCGCTCACAGTCCAGCAACCCAGTATAGGTGACCATGACTAGTACAGCTAATTACCAAACCGGTTTTCTCACTATTAAAGAATAGTTAAGCAACTATCCTATCTGTGTAAGCAACATTGAAACTAACATCAGGCCTCAGGAGGTTACTGCGAGAGGCAACGGGTCACAAGGACGCCTGAGTTGCCATTACGGTGAGTCGAGTTGACGGAGCTCAAAACATAACCAGAGAAATGAACGTTGGGTAGACCAGCTTGGTTAAATTGTGTGCTAACAATAACATGAATGAGAGAGAGAGAGAGAGAGAGAGAGAGAGAGAGAGAGAGACCTATGGAAATCATCAATACATCGGAAGCCATTCTCTTTGACTCTCAGTTAATCAACGCGAAGCATTCCCAACCCCAACTAGGAGAGGGGGAGGGGAGGGGGAGCCTAGGACCTGGGGGGAGCCTGGGACCTGGGGGGTAGCCAGGGACCTGGGGGGAGCCTGGGACCTGGGGGGAGCCTGGGACCTGGGAGAAGGGGTGTGGGTGACCCCAGGGTCGGGGGAGGGGAATAGGCGGAAATTAAATGAGTGACTAAAATAAAAAGAAGACCGATGTCGTGTGGAAAAAGCTATGTTGTCGTTCCGTCCTCATCACGAACAAGCATTTTAATCCCTTTTCTTTCTGAAATTGACTGACTGGGTCTATAATTCCTTTTAGGTCATGGCCGTTTTCGGTCTCAATTTCGGTCTTGGTCTACAGTTCCATCTGAGTCCTTTCATTGAACTTCAAGTTTAAAGTTCGGTTGTGATCTACAATTCGAAATTGATCTACGAAATTGAGTTGACTTCTACAGTTCTAAATAAATAATCTATTAAGTGTACAAATTAAACTTGACCCCAATTCAAATTTGTTCTACAGACAGGCAGTCTACAGTCTCGCTTTGTTCTACTGACAGAACATCTAGTTTCTCTTTGTTCAACAGACAGACCATCTAGTTTTACCTTTGTTTAACTGACAGACCATCTAGTTTCTCTTTGTTCTACAGACAGACCATCTAGTTTCTCTTTGTTCTACTGACAGAACATCTACATTCTCTCTTAGTTCAACTGACAGACCATCTACATTCTCTCTTTGTTCAACTGACAGACCATCTACATTCTTTGTTCTACAGGCATGCCATCTACATTCTCTCTTTGTTCAACAGACAGACCATCTAGTTTCTCTTTGTTCCACAAACAGATCATCTACATTCTTTGTTCCACAGACAGACTATCTACATTTTCTCTTTATTCAACAGAGACCATCTACATACTCTCTTTGTTCTACAGACAGACTCGTAAAAGTAGGCTATGATACGTTATGCTAGGCTAGATGAAGTAAACTTGCTTAGGTTAGGCTATATATACATACATACATATATATATATATATATATATATAGTACAGTGAACCCTCGCTACTTCGCGGTTCGACCATCGCGGATTCACCACTTCGCGGATTTTTTTCATAACCCATGTATATACATATATCGCGGATTTTCTGGAAATATCGAAAATACCGCGATGTGACCGATGGTGCGAGATTGGAGAAAGTAAGGAAAATTGAATCATGATTGATTTTCAATATAAATGAAACTTTGAGGAGCAACAAATATATCATTTGTTAGAGAGATAGAGAGAGGTAAGGAATGGGAGGTAGTGAAAAGTAGCTCACAGAGAGAGAAAGAGGTAGAGGTAGAGAGAGAGAGGTAAAGAGAAAGAGGTAGAGAGAGAGAGAGAGAGGTAGAGAAAGAGAGAGAGGTAGAGAAAGAGAGAGAGATAGGTAGAGAAAGAGAGAGAGATAGGTAGAGAAAGAGAGAGAGAGAGAGAGAGAGAGGTAGAGGTAGAGAGAGAGAGAGAGAGAGGTAGAGGTAGAGAGAGAGAGAGAGAGAGATAGAGGGTGGTTTAAATGTAATAAACAAAAAAATTTGATAGGTTATAACACATTGATGCTTATGTAATATCAACTGTATACTGTAGACGGTTTGAATAAGTTAAGAAATGGTATAAACGATACTTTGTTAGTGTATTCGTACACACTCAAGAGCGGCAGCTAGATGACAGATGATCTAATCACAGCCAAAAGTAAAACAAAAAGAAGTCAACAATACTCGATTTTTAAAACACACCCGAAATTTAAAAACAAAAGTACACGCTTTCTTAATGTGCAATTAACTATTTAAAGAGTGGCAATTTTCTAGAATAAAATATTTCCCAAAAAATAGTGGTTTGCTGATGAAATCGGATGCCATATTTTTAGCTATGATTGAAATGGATGTAGACTCGGCCTAATTTTTCGTTTCGTGTTTAATTGACACCAAGAAAACTAATTTTAGTTTCTTCATCTAAATGTAAGTATTGTATAACACGAAGAGAGAGAGAGAGAGAGAGAGAGAGAGAGAGAGAGAGAGAATGAATCAGCTGTTGTAATCAAATGGCGTGTTTTTGTTTCGTGAGAATTTCATCGCCACGACTATAACAACAACATACTGTACTGAACTTTACAGTATTATACAGACTACTGTAATATGATAAAGTAAAATATTTGTAATCTATTTTATATGAAATGGGGCTATTTTTTTTTTTAAATTTACATTTACGTATGTAAAACAACTCTCTCTCTCTCTCTCTCTCTCTCTCTCTCTCTCTCTCTCTCTCTCTCGTAGATTGTTTTGCTGCTTTGCTACGTATGTATGATTTTATATAGATACGGTAAATCATATTTGTAATAACATATTTTATAAAAGCTTTTACTGTAATATCATTATTTATCACTTTCATCATGCGCGTTAAATTCCTTAGTTTGTTTACTGAGCGTACTTTATGACGCCGTCGTTTCAGGCGGCGTCATAAAGAAAAACATTTCATTTGGAAGTCCTAAGAAAAAATTAAGTAAAACATTAGTAATAACCAAATCAACATACTGTACTGAATAATCAATATAATTGATGCAAAAACTAACCTATACATAGATGTGTAAATGCGTTTGTTTCTTCATTATAATCAGAGATAAACGTAAACAAAACATTGGTTGCCATTTTTTATCGTGCTTTTTGGCGTGTTTAGGAAACGCATGATATAAAGTCGCCTTTAATATTTGTGCCTGTTTTAGTTTAGGGTACGTTAGTACATGCATTAAGTGTTCTGTACATTAAAGGGTTGTTTGTTAACAGTACTACGTACAAGGGAAGGTTTTAAAAGTCTGAATATACATGTTAAATACATAGGTAAATATGGTGTCACTACTTCGCGGATTTTCACCTATCGCGGCCGGGTCTGGAACCTATCTACCGCGATAAACGAGGGTTCACTGTATATATATATATATATATACATATATATATATATATATATAGTACAGATATATATATACTATATATATACATACTGTATATATACATATATATATACACACACACACACATATATATATATATATATATATGTATATATATACATTTATATTTATATATATATACATATACAGATATATTTATATATATACATATATATACATATATATACACATGTATACACATATATATACATATATACAGTATACAAATATATTTATATATATACATATATATATTATATATATATTTATATATATATATATATATATATACATATATACATACATATAGATATATACATATACATATATATACACACACACATATATAATATATATATATATATATATACAGTATATATATATATATATATGCATATATATATATATGCATATATATATATATATATATGTATATATGCATATATATATATATATATATATACATATATATACATATACATATATATATATATATATGTATATATGCATATATATATATATATATATACATATATATACATATACATATATATACATATATATATATATATATAGACAACAGCTTCACGCTCAAGCCTCCGTTGAAAAATGAACTTGGCTTCCATTTCCCATTATCAGACAAAATATATCAAAACACATTTTTACCCTAACCTTTCAGTAAGAGCAATAATCATATTGTATATTACAATATATTACGAGTATCAAAGAGGTTTGGAATATACAATATTGGGCCCTTTATACTGTCTTTACACATAATTTACGACAAAAGCTCTATCTATCGGTGTTTTTCTGAACTACTGGGTGGAAGGAGGCTCCTGTGCCTGTACTATGATGACAAAAGGATCAAACTCTGATTTTTTACAGTAAAATCTGTAACTTCATTAATAAAAGTTTCCACCAGTACTATATGGGATTCAAATAATGTATTTACAATGATCTGTTTAATTATGCGAGTTCCAATGTCCTAATTAATATAGTACTGTTCTATAATGAAACCAAATAGGCTAGGCTGGGAGAAAATAGGTTTGAATATGTGGAATAGGCTAGGCTAGGGGAAAATAGGCTAAACTTGGTAACACTAAATTAAGCAGCTGTACAGTTTAGTTCTCCCAACAGATTAATAAATAATAATATATCTTCCCCGCAAAAATGAGACTTAATAGGACAATCGTAAACAAACTAACGTCACCGATAATGGAGTGACAAAATTAGATTCTCGTTTACCTGTTATTTTGCTGAACTGCTGGACAATATATCCAATATTTTGAAGCACTGGAAAAACGACATAGTTGGCCTCGAAGATAAAACCACTTTTCACTTAAAGATACCAAAGTTCACTTTGAAAATATATCTTGATCGATAACTTTACTAGGTTCCGCTTCGCAAAATAGGCTTGCCACTCTATCACTTTGAAGATAAGTGCAAAGCTTCTTCTAAGCTTATCCTATCCTTAATCCTTGAATCGTTATTCTTTCTATTGTAATTAAGCTTATTTTACCTATACCATACATAAATTAATAATGAAATTCTCAAGCTTTACTTTAATCCCATTCTATCTTGAAATCAGCTAGGATAATACCTTGCTATCATCAGTACTAGTGCAGAGCTTCTAAGCTTATCCTATCCTTAATCCTTAAATCCTTATTCTTTCTATTATAATTAAGCTTATTTTACCTATGCCATGCATAAATTAATAATGAATTTCTCAAGCTTTACTTTAATCCCATTCTATCTTGAATTCAGTTAGGATAATACCTTGCTATCATCACCTTAAATCCTTATCCTTTCTATTGTAATTAAGCTTATTTTACCTATGCCATACATAAATTAATAATGAAATTCTCAAGCTTTACTTTAATCCCATTCTATCCAGAAATCAGCTAGGAATCTTAAGCTTATCCTATCCTTAATCCTGAATTCCTTATTCTTTCTATTGTAATTAAGCTTATTTTACCTATGCCATATATGAATTAATAATGAAATTCTCAAGCTTTACTTTAATCCCATTCTATCTAGAAATCAGTTAGGATAATACCTTGCTATCATCAGTACTACTTTGTCGTTTAAGCTTATCCTATCCTCAAATCCTTATTCTTTCTATTATAATTAAGCTTATTTTACCTATGCCATACATAAATTAATAATGAATTTCTCAAGCTTTACTTTAATCCCATTCTATCTTGAATTCAGCTAGGAATCTAGGATAATACCTTGCTATCATCAGTACTACTTTGTCGTTTAAGCTTATCCTATCCTTAATCCTTAAACCCTTATTCTTTCTATTGTAATTAAGCTTATTTTACCTATGCCATACATAAATTAATAATGAAATTCTCAAGCTTTACTTAATCTCATTCTATCTTGAATTCAGCTAGGAATCTAGGATAATACCTTGCTATCATCAGTACTACTTTGTCGTTTAGGTTAATCCTTAAATCCTTATTCTTTCTATTATAATTAAGCTTATTTTACCTATGCCATACATAAATTAATAATGAAATTCTCAAGCTTTACTTTAATCCCATTCTATCTTGAAATCAGCTAGGAATCTAGGATAATACCTTGCTATCATCAGTACTACTTTCTCTGATAATTTAGCCATTCGAGTCAATCTTTCTTTCATATTTTTCCGTCTTATTTTCCACATGAGGTTTAAAATCTCTTTCTTCTTTTCTATATTACTTCCATTAAATAAAAATCATCCAATCATTTTACATATTCGCTCCTTTTAAAGAAAATCATTTAATTCCAAAGCCTATATTAAAATGTCTCCTTAATTTCGTCTTATTTTCCACATCATGTTTAAAATCTCTTTCTTCTTTTCTATATTACTTCCATTAAATAAAAATTATCCAATTATTTTACATATTCGCTCCTTTTGAAGAAAATAATTTAATTTTAGAGCCTATATTAAAATGTCTCCTTAATTTCGTCTTATTTTCCACATCAAGTTTAAAATTTCTTTCTTTTCTATATTACTTCCATTAAATAAAAATTATCCAATTTTACAAAATTCGCTCCTTTTGAAGAAAATCCTTTAATTCCAAAGCCTAAATTAAAAGGTCACCTTAATTAGATTAACCATAATATCAATATACTGATTAATTAGGTCTAAAGGGGCTTACCGGATATTAACTTCTTTCAATTTATGCAAAAGACTGATGAATTATATCGTCTATTTTTTCTTCTTTTTTATATTCCGCAGTGAGATTTGTGGCCGTAAGGGTTGTTAGCACTTCAGTGATGATCTTCACAGTTTATATATATATATATATATGTATATGTATATATATATATATATATACATATACATATATATATATATATATATACTGTATATATATATATATATGTGTGTGTGTGTGTGTGTGTATATATATATATGTATATATATAGTATATAAATATATATATATATATATATATATCAAACAGCAATGCACTTACATAAATTTCTTTTTAGCAACCAAAGAAAAACTTGAACAAGAGTAATCTCTCTCTCTCTCTCTCTCTCTCTCTCTCTCTCTCTTTCTCTACTTTTCTATCCTCAAGATCTATGAGGAAAAAAGTATTTTTTTTTTAACACATCTGAGTTTAAAGGTTTAAAGGCCGCTCATGAATGGCAGGGGCAAGGGACAGTGACATTCCCCTATCAAGCAGGACAATGCTCTAGAGACTGACCATATATACATATGATCAGCGCCCAAGCTTCCTCTCCACACAAGCTAGGACCAAGGAGGGCCAGGGAATGGCTGCTGATGACTCAGCAGATAGACCTATGGGCTCCCCCAAACCCCCTATCCTTAGCTCACAAGGATAGTGAGGTTGCAGCGACTAAAAAAACTAATGAGTTTGAGCGGGACTCGAACCCCAGTCTGGCGTTCACCAGTTAGGGACGTTACCACATCGGCCACTACGAAACTGATTTGAGTTTTTGTTATTGGTTAAATTACAATTATAAATAGAGGGTCACTCAGTAGAGCGCAGACCTCCGCTGCGGCAGCTAATTCCTCGACCTTTTGCTAGACCCTGACCTTGACCTTTGACTTTAGCATATATTGATGGGCGTGGATTTTCATACACTAAAATAAGAACCAAGTTTGAAGTCTCTGTGACAACGATGGCCAAACTTATGGCTGATAACGTGAATTGGACAATTTGCTTGACTGTGACCTTAACCTTTGACCTTGACCTTCCAAAATTTAATCATTTCCAGCTTTTTACATAACAGTTAACCCCTGTAAGTTTCTTTACGATTAAAATTGTTGTCAGGAAGCTGTTCACAAACAAACACACACACAAACAGGGGGTAAAACATATCCTCCTTCCAACTTCGTTGGCGGAGGTAAAAACCGAGTATTTTAACACACTTGAGTTAGCCATTTGAGTGCAACACCTTTAAACACGCACGCAAAACTCAACAGTTTACCAAAATATAAAATCTAAATCAATTTGCATCTCTCACTGAAGAGAAAAATCCACGCAAAATCAAGTTACGCTGTTGCGTGCAAACTACCAACAAACATAAACGCGCACGCAAAATTGAGTTACGCTGTTGCGTGCACAACACTAACAAAAAAACAAACGCGCACTCAAAATTGAGTTACGCTGTTGCGTGCAAACTACCAACAAACAAACACACACGCAAAATTGAGTTACGCTGTTGCGTGCAAACTACCAACAAACAAACACACACGCAAAATTGAGCTACGCTGTTGCGTGCAAACTACCAACAAACAAACACGCACGCAAAATTGAGCTACGCTGTTGCGTGCAAACTACCCACTAACAAACACACACGCAAAATTGAGCTACGCTGTTGCGTGCAAACTACCAACAAACAAATGTGCACGCAAAATTGAGTTACGCTGTTGCGTGCACACCACCAACATACAAACAAACGCACACGCAAATTGAGTTACGCTGTTGCGTGCACACCATCAACAAACGCGCACACAAAATTGAGTTACGCTGTTGCGTGCAAACTACCAACAAACATAAACGGGCACGCAAAATTGAGTTACACGATTGCGTGCACAACACCAACACACAAACAAACGCGCACGCAAAAAAAGCGGAGATGCTTCCCAGACCAGTCGGGGCCTCGATCTCTTTCTGAAGGAAATCCTCAATCATGGAGTTAGTCTCTCTCTCTCTCTCTCACTCTCTCTCTCTCTCTCTCTCTCTCTCTCTCTCTCTCTCTCTCACAAAAGCACATTAACCATTCTTTCCAATGTGCATAAAGATGAGTAAGATATTTTAATAATAGTACATCGGTATATTTTTTTCCCTGTTGGAGCCCTTGGGCTTTATAGCATCTAGCTTTTCCAACTAGGGTTGTAGCTTAGCTAGTAGTAGTAGAAGTAGTAGTAGTAGTGGTAGTAGTAGTAGTAGTAGTAGTAGTAGTAGTAATAATAATAATAATAATAATAATAATAATAATAATAATATAATATCTGTAGTACGAAATTTCGCATAATATAAAAAATAAATCACTTCACAGACATTTCTCTTTTAATCCAACAGAATGCTTATTCACAGACCTCCATCTAAATCAATCACAGACTCTTCTCTTAATAACAGACATAATTAATGTACAGACTTTTCTCTCATCACTAACAGAACAGTTATTCACAGACTCTTCTGTTAATAACAGACACAGTTAATAGCAGAATTTTCTCTCATCACTAACAGAATAGCTATTCACAGACACTTCTCTTAATAACAGACATAATTAATGTCCAGACTTTTCTCTCATCACTCAAAGAACAGCTATTCACAGACTTCTCTTAATAAGACATAATTAATGTCCAGACTTTTCTCTCATCACTAACAGAATAGCTATTCACAGACTTCTCTTAATAACAGACATAATTAATATCCAGACTTTTCTCTCATTACTAACAGAATAGCTATTCACAGACTTCTCTTAATAACAGACATAATTAATGTCCAGACTTTTCTCTCATCACTTACAGAATAACTATTCACAGACTTCTCTTAATAGCAGACATAATTAATGTCCAGACTTTTCTCTCATCACTAACAGAATAGCTATTCACAGACTTCTCTTAATAACAGACATAATTAATGTCCAGACTTTTCTCTCATCACTTACAGAATAACTATTCACAGACTTCTCTTAATAACAGACATAATTAATGTCCAGACTTTTCTCTCATCACTTACAGAATAACTATTCACAGACTTCTCTTAATAGCAGACATAATTAATGTCCAGACTTTTCTCTCATCACTAACAGAATAGCTATTCACAGACTTCTCTTAATAACAGACATAATTAATGTCCAGACTTTTCTCTCATCACTTACAGAATAACTATTCACAGACTTCTCTTAATAACAGACATAATTAATGTCCAGACTTTTCTCTCATCACTTACAGAATAACTATTCACAGACTTCTCTTAATAACAGACATAATTAATGTCCAGACTTTTCTCTCATCACTTACAGAATAACTATTCACAGACTTCTCTTAATAGCAGACATAATTAATGTCCAGACTTTTCTCTCATCACTAACAGAATAGCTAGTCACAGATTTCTCTTAATAGCAGACATAATTAATGTCCAGACTTTTCTCTCATCACTAACAGAATAGCTATTCACAGACTCTTCTCTTAATAGCAGACAATTAATGTACAGACTTTTCTCTCATCACTAACAGAATAGCTATTCACAGACTTCTCTTAATAGCAGACATAATTAATGTCCAGACTTTTCTCTCATCACTAACAGAATAGCTATTCACAGACTCTTCTCTTAATAGCAGACAATTAATGTCCAGACTTTTCTCTCATCACTAACAGAATAGCTAGTCACAGATTTCTCTTAATAGCAGACATAATTAATGTCCAGACTTTTCTCTCATCACTAACAGAATAGCTAGTCACAGATTTCTCTTAATAGCAGACATAATTAATGTCCAGACTTTTCTCTCATCACTAACAGAATAGCTATTCACAGACTCTTCTCTTAATAGCAGACAATTAATGTACAGACTTTTCTCTCATCACTAACAGAATAGCTATTCACAGACTTCTCTTAATAGCAGACATAATTAATGTCCAGACTTTTCTCTCATTACTAACAGAATAGCTATTCACAGACTTCTCTTAATAACAGACATAATTAATGTCCAGACTTTTCTCTCATTACTAACAGAATAGCTATTCACAGACTCTGCTCTTAATAACAAACATAATTAATGTCCAGACTTTTCTCTCATCACTTACAGAATAACTATTCACAGACTTCTCTTAATAGCAGACATAATTAATGTCCAGACTTTTCTCTCATCACTAACAGAATAACTATTCACAGACTTCTCTTAATAGCAGACATAATTAATGTCCAGACTTTTCTCTCATCACTAACAGAATAGCTATTCACAGACTCTGCTCTTAATAACAAACATAATTAATGTCCAGACTTTTCTCTCATCACTTACAGAATAACTATTCACAGACTTCTCTTAATAGCAGACATAATTAATGTCCAGACTTTTCTCTCATCACTAACAGAATAACTATTCACAGACTTCTCTTAATAGCAGACATAATTAATGTCCAGACTTTTCTCTCATCACTAACACAATAGCTATTCACAGACTTCTCTTCCTAGCTGACATAATTAATGTCCAGACTTTTCTCTCATCACTAACAGAATAGCTATTCACAGACTTCTCTTAATAACAGACATAATTAATGTACAGACTTTTCTCTCATCAATAACAGAATAGCTTATTCACAGACGCTTCTCTTAATAGCACACAATTAATGTCCAGACTTTTCTCTCATCACTAACAGAATAGCTATTCACAGACACTTCTCTTAATAGCAGACATAATTAATGTCCGGACTTTTCTCTCATCACTTACAGAATAGCTATTCACAGACTTCTCTTAATAGCAGACATAATTAATGTCCAGACTTTTCTCTCATCAATAACAGAATAGCTATTCACAGACTTCTCTTAATAGCAGACATAATTAATGTACAGACTTTTCTCTCATCACTAACAGAATAGCTATTCACAGACTTCTCTTAATAGCAGACATAATTAATGTCCAGACTTTTCTCTCATCACTAACAGAATAGCTATTCACAGACTTCTCTTAATAGCAGACATAATTAATGTCCAGACTTTTCTCTCATCACTAACAGAATAGCTATTCACAGACTTCTCTTCCTAGCTGACATAATTAATGTCCAGACTTTTCTCTCATCACTAACAGAATAGCTATTCACAGAATTCTCTTAATAACAGACATGATTAATGTCCAGACTTTTCTCTCATCAATTACAGAATAGCTATTCACAGACTTCTCTTAATAGCAGACATAATTAATGTCCAGACTTTTCTCTCATCAATAACAGAATAGCTATTCACAGACTTCTCTTAATAACAGACATAATTAATGTCCAGACTTTTCTCTCATCACTTACAGAACAGCTATTCACAGACTTCTCTTAATAACAGACATAATTAATGTACAGACTTTTCTCTCATCACTTACAGAACAGCTATTCACAGACTCTTAATAACAGACATAATTAATGTCCAGACTTTTCTCTCATCACTAACAGAATAGCTATTCACAGACACTTCTCTTAATAGCAGACATAATTAATATCCAGACTTTTATCTCATCACTAACAGAATAGCTATTCACAGACTTCTCTTAATAACAGACATAATTAATGTACAGACTTTTCTCTCATCAATAACAGAATAGCTATTCACAGACTTCTCTTCCTAGCAGACATAATTAATGTACAGACTTTTCTCTCATCACTAACAGAATAGCTATTCACAGACACTTCTCTTAATAACAGACATAATTAATGTACAGACTTTTCTCTCATCACTAACAGAATAGCTATTCACAGACTTCTCTTAATAGCAGACATAATTAACGTCCAGACTTTTCTCTCATCACTAACAGAATAGCTATTCACAGACACTTCTCTTAATAACAGACATAATTAATGTACAGACTTTTCTCTCATCACTAACAGAACAGCTATTCACAGACACCTCTTAATAGCAGACAATTAATGTACAGACTTTTCTCTCATCACTAACAGAATAGCTATTCACAGACTCTGCTCTTAGTAACAGACATAATTAATGTCCAGATTTTTTTCTTATCACTTATAAAATAGCTATTCACAGAAACCTCTTGACAGCAGAGAAACAAAATATCAACAAACTATTCTCTCAAACACACACAATAAACATTCACAAACAATTTTATGAATGAAAAACCACATGAACAATAGTAGACAATCTGCTCAACATCAACAATGCATATAATTAATCCTCCCAATCACAACCTTCTCTAATTAAACTCCGAAACACGACAGAGAACCAAGAACAAAGCCAGAACTGAACACAAAGGCACACACATGCTAAAACTGTAAAAAAACCTCCAGCTACTCTAATAACAAAATAATCATCCGAGTCACACTTCTAATTAAACACAGAAGCAAGACAGAGAACCGGGAACTAAGCCAGAACTAAACACAAAGGCACACGTGTGCAAAAAAAGTTAAAAAACATAACTCCAGCTACTCTAATAACAAGGAGGATTCCTGAGCGCCAAATGTCCACAAAGCCAACTATGTCATCGGTGTTCCACGAAGTAAAGTGTTGGAGCCGAAGCCGCCTCACGCGAGAAACCGATCCATATTCGGTCTCCAAAGTTGGCCCGGAGACCGTCAAAAGCTCCGACCGACGACGAGGATTTGGAGGTAAGTCGATCTGTACTTCGAGTCAGAATCGATGTATAATATGAAAGGACGTGAATGATAATCAGTGGGTTGGTTGTAAATGCAGTCAATGCCGAAAGAGGGCTCTGGGGGGGTTAGGCGAGGGTTGGGGTCTCTCATTAAAAAGTAAATAAGGTTAAGGTTTTTCTTTTCTTTGGGTTGGATTCGGGTTGGGAAGGTTCTTGATGGATTCATGGAGCTTCTCAAGGGATAATATATGCAAGTAAATATATATTACTTTGACAC
>NC_090751.1:581826-596826 GCF_036898095.1 Palaemon carinicauda
TCCAGACTTTTCTCTCATCACTAACAGAATAGCTATTCACAGACTTCTCTTAATAGCAGACATAATTAATGTCCAGACTTTTCTCTCATCACTAACAGAATAGCTATTCACAGACTTCTCTTAATAGCAGACATAATTAATGTCCAGACTTTTCTCTCATCACTAACAGAATAGCTATTCACAGACACTTCTCTTAATAGCAGACATAATTAATGTACAGACTTTTCTCTCATCACTAACAGAATAGCTATTCACAGACTTCTCTTAATAGCAGACATAATTAATGTCCAGACTTTTCTCTCATCACTAACAGAATAGCTATTCACAGACTTCTCTTAATAGCAGACATAATTAATGTCCAGACTTTTCTCTCATCACTAACAGAATAGCTATTCACAGACTTCTCTTAATAGCAGACATAATTAATGTCCAGACTTTTCTCTCATCACTAACAGAATAGCTATTCACAGACTTCTCTTAATAGCAGACATAATTAATGTCCAGACTTTTCTCTCATCACTAACAGAATAGCTATTCACAGACTTCTCTTAATAGCAGACATAATTAATGTCCAGACTTTTCTCTCATCACTAACAGAATAGCTATTCACAGACTTCTCTTAATAGCAGACATAATTAATGTCCAGACTTTTCTCTCATCACTAACAGAATAGCTATTCACAGACTTCTCTTAATACAGACATAATTAATGTCCAGACTTTTCTCTCATCACTAACAGAATAGCTATTCACAGACTTCTCTTAATAACAGACATAATTAATGTCCAGACTTTTCTCTCATCATAACAGAATAGCTATTCACAGACTTCTCTTAATAGCAGACATAATTAATGTCCAGACTTTTCTCTCATCACTAACAGAATAGCTATTCACAGACTTCTCTTAATACAGACATAATTAATGTCCAGACTTTTCTCTCATCACTAACAGAATAGCTATTCACAGACTTCTCTTAATAGCAGACATAATTAATGTCCAGACTTTTCTCTCATCATAACAGAATAGCTATTCACAGACTTCTCTTAATACAGACATAATTAATGTCCAGACTTTTCTCTCATCACTAACAGAATAGCTATTCACAGACTTCTCTTAATAGCAGACATAATTAATGTCACAGACTTTTTCTCATCACACACAATAAAGCTATTCACAGACTTTCTATAATGAAAAAACATGACAACAAATGTAGACTTTTCTTCCAATCACAACCTTCTAGCTATTAAACTTCTCGAAACGCGACAGAGAACCAAGAACAAAGCCAGAACTGAACACAAAGGCACACACATGCTAAAACTGTAAAAAAAATCTCCAGCTACTCTAATAACAAAATAATCATCCGAGTCACACTTCTAATTAAACACAGAAGCAAGACCGAGACCCAAGAACTAAGCCAGAACTAAACACAAAGGCACACGTGTGCAAAAAAAGTTAAAAAACACAACTCCAGCTACTCTAATAACAGGGAGGATTGCTGAGCGCCAAATGTCCACAAAGCCAACTATGTCATCGGTGTTCCACGAAGTAAAGTGTTGGAGCCGAAGCCGCCTCACGCGAGAAACCGATCCATATTCGGTCTCCAAAGTTGGCCCGGAGACCGTCAAAAGCTCCGACCGAGGAGGGGGATTGTGGAGGTAAGTCGATCTGTACTTCAAGTCAGAATCGATGTATAATAATAAAGGACATGAATGATAATCAGTGGGTTGGTTGTAAATGCAGTCAATGCCGAAAGAGGGCTCTGGGGGGTTGGGAGAGGGTTGGGGTCTCTCATTAAAAAGTAAATAAGGTTAAGGTTTTTCTTTTCTTTGGGTTGATTTTGGGTTGGAAGGTCCTTGACGGATTCATGGAGCTTCTCAAGGGATAATATATGCAAGTAAATATATATTACAAATCTTCAATGGATATGAAGATGGTACTTTGGCAGGTCTAACTTCTAGTCCACTTTGTGATACTATCGAAAAATTCACGCAATAAAAACTTGTTTTGCTTCAAACACAAAAAGAAAGTTTAAAAAACGAGACATATAAAGACCAATAAAAAAATGAAATATAAGAAAAAAACTTGTTTTGCTTCAAACACTAAAAAGGTGTGAAAAAAGGTAAAGACAAACAAATGAAATATAGGAAATATAAAAATGGAATAAAAATAAGAAAAAAAGACAAACAAAAAAATGAAATATAAAAAATATAACAATATGAATAAAAAAATGAAATATAAGAAAGGAAGAAAAAATAAGTAAAAAAACAAAAAAAAAAAAGTGTAAAAACAAAAGACTAAAAGACAAACAAAAATGAAATAAAATAAATATAAGAAAAGGAATAAAAAATAAGTAAAAACAGCTAGCAAAACTTCTTGTTTTGCTTCAAGCTCAAAAAGTGTGAATATGGTGAAGCAAAAATAAAAATCAAATAAAAAAAATTAATTAAAAAACCAATAAAAAATAAGTAAAATATCGCAAAGTTTTATTTTTTTCCTGAGGGTCAAACTTTAATCATAGTGAACGTAATTACCTAAACTCCTGAAGCAAGAAGAGGAGGAGGAGGAGGTGGAGGAGGAAGAGGAGGAGGAGAAGCAGGAGAAGGAGGAGGAGGAGGAGGTGGAGAAGGAGGAGAAGGAAGAAGAGGAGGAGGAGGAGGAGGTGGAGGAAGAGAAGGAGGAGTAGGAGGAGGAGGAGGAGGAGGAGGGGGAGAAGGAAACGTAATTTTCTAAACTCCTGAACAGAAGGAGGAGGAGAAGGAGGTGGAGGAGCAAGAGGAGGAGGAGCAAGAGGAGGAGGAGGAGGAGGAAGTGGAGGAGGAGGATGGAAAGAAAGGACCCTGGAACATTGCACTGGTTCCTTCCCCTGACTACCGCCCATTTAATTATGCCGGGCTGGGTCATTGATCTTGACCTAAGCAACCTCTCTCTCTCTCTCTCTCTCTCTCTCTCTCTCTCTCTCTCTCTCTCTCCTCTCTCAGAAAATGATCTTTCCATAGTAAACTCTGGAAAGAATTTGCTAATCTTTCCGCAAGGATGGCCTTTTTGGTTAAACTCTCTCTCTCTCTCTCTCTCTCTCCTCTCTCTCTCTCTCTCTCTCTTCTCTCTCTCTCTCTCTCTCTCTCTCTCTCTTTTCTTTAAATATATATATATATATATATATATATGTATATATATATATATATATATATATATATATATATATATATATATATATATAATATATATATATATATATATACATATATATAGATATATATGCTTCACTGGTTATAAAAGACGCAGCATGGTTAAGGGTATATAGGATTCCACTGAGAGAGAGAGAGAGAGAGAGAGAGAGAGAGAGAGAGAGAGAGAGAGAGAGAGTAATCTCTCTAACATGGGACGAGAAACTTTCTTAATGAATATCTTCGTACCACTAAGAAAGAAGAGAGAGAGAGAGAGAGAGAGAGAGAGAGAGAGAGAGAGAGAGAGAGAGAGAGAGAGAGAGATTAATCTCTCTAACATAGGGACGAGAAACTTTCTTAATGAATTCCTTCATACCACTAAGAAAGAAGAGAGAGAGAGAGAGAGAGAGAGAGAGAGAGAGAGAGAGAGAGAAGAGAGAGAAAGAGAGAGAGGAGAGAGAGAGAGAGAGAGAGAGAGAGAGGGAGAGAGAGAGAGAGATTTACAAGGAGTAACACGGATTTTGGATGTGTCAGACTTTTTACTCCATCCGCGGAGACTCCATTTGAGAGAGAGAGAGAGAGAGAGAGAGAGGAGAGAGAGAGAGAGAGAGAGAGAGAGAGAGATTTATAAGGAGTAACACGGATTTAGGATGTGACAAAGACTTTTTACTCATCCACGGAGACTCCATTTGAGAGAGAGAGAGAGGAGAGAGAGAGAGAGAGAGAGAGAGAGAGAGAGAGAGAGAGAGAGAGAGAGAGATGTTTTCCTTTAACACGAAACCTGATACAGGACACAACGCACAAACAACAAACATGGTAAACCTTCACATAACGAAACCCGTCAAATTGGACCCACAAACCCCCGGTTTCCGTCTATTTCTGTCTCCGGCTTCGCAGGATAACATTTCCAAACATTAATTATAACATTTAAATTCATAACAAAACTAACTATAGTCAATTCTTTTTTAGTGAGGTAGATTTGGTTTATTGTTAATTTGTTCTCTTCAGTTATTTATTTCCTTATTTCCTTTCCTCACTGGGCTATTTTTCCCTATTGGAGCCCCTGGGCTTATAGCATCTTGCTTTTCCAATTATGGTTGTAGCTTGGATAGTAATAATAATAATAATAATAATAATTTGAATCGACTAGCAGCGGTGCCCTTTTAGCTCGGAAAAGTTTCCTGATCGTTGAGTTGGTTAGATTATCTTGTCCAACCAATCAGCGATCAGGAAACGTTTCCGAGCGAAAAGGGGCACCGCTGCGAGTAGGTGCAAATCTGGAAAAGTTTCCTGCACTCTGATTGGTTAGAATTATCTTGTCCAACCAATCAGCGATCAGGAAACGTTTCCGAGCGAAAGGGCACCGCTGCGAGTAGTTGCAAATCTGGAAAAGTTTCCTGCACTCTGATTGGTTAGAATTATCTTGTCCAACCAATCAGCGATCAGGAAACGTTTCCGAGCGAAAAGGGCACCGCTGCGAGTAGGTGCAAATCTGGAAAAGTTTCCTGCACTCTGATTGGTTAGAATTATCTTGTCCAACCAATCAGCGATCAGGAAACGTTTCCGAGCGAAAAGGGCACCGCTGCGAGTAGGTGCAAATCTGGAAAAGTTTCCTGCACTCTGATTGGTTAGAATTATCTTGTCCAACCAATCAGCGATCAGGAAACGTTTCCGAGCGAAAAAGGCACCGCTGTGAGTAGGTGCAAATCTGCCTCACTAAACAAAAATTGCCAATAACTAAATTTACAGAAAGATCAATGCTCAGAATGCATCTTTAATGTTCAAAGCGCTTCCAGAAGCCTAAATTACAGTAACTAAATTCATATATATATAATTAGATTTTATATTCTTAGAGTTCTCTTGCTTGAGGGTACAGTCGTGCACATTATCCTATCTTATTTCTCTTCCTTTTGTTATTTTGAAGTTTTAATAGTTTATATATGAAAGATTTATTTCAATGTTATTATTGTTCTTAAAATATTTTCATCTAATTTTTCATTACTTCTCTTTTAGTTTATTTATCTCCTCATTTTCTTTCCTCACTAGGCTATTTTTCCTTGCTGGAGCCCTTGTGCTTATATTATCCTGCTTTTCCAACTATGGTTGTAGCTTAGCTAATAATAATAATAATAATAATAATAATATTATTATTATTATTATTATTATTATTATTATTATTATTATTATTATTATTACAAGCTAAACTATAGCCCTATTTAGAAAAGCATGATGCTATAAGCCCAAGGGCTCGAACAGGGAAAAATAGCCCAGTGAGGAAAGGCAGCAAGGAAGTAAATAAACTTCAAGAAAAGTAATTAGCAATCAATATGAAATATTCTAAGAGCAGTAACAAGATTAAATTAGATCTTTCATATATAATAATAATAATAATAATAATAATAATAACAGAAAGTTATCTTGACTCTCAACGTGGACTAATCATCATCATCATCATCATCTCCTCCTACGCCTACTGACGTAAAGGGTCTCTGATTAATAATAATAATAATAATAATAATAATAATAATAATAATAATAATAATAACAAAAATAAATAATAATAACAATAATAATAATAATAATAATAATAATAATAAGAACAACAACAATATTAATAATAATAATAATAATAATAATAATAATAACAATAATAATAATAATGAAAATAATAATAATAATAATAATAATAATAAAAATAATAACAACAACAATAATAATAATATTAATAATAATAATAATAATAACAAAAATAATAATAATAAAATAATAATAAAAACAACAACAACAACAACAACAATAATAATAATAATAATAACGACAACAATAATAATAATAATAATAATAATAATAATAATTATGAACGTGCTAAGACTTCAGTAATCAGTTTGTTTACATCTGCTCACAGAACATTCCTGTCCAGTAAATCAGTCTTATTGCCAGGCCCACACAGCTGGTGAAGGATCACGTATCCACGAAAGCAATATTTTGTTGTGTCTGCTGTGAATGAGCGTTTTAAATTCGGGGCCACACATGTGCAACACTGCTGTTATTGTTCTTAGAACATTTTATGTTAATTGCTCTTTATTTGTCTTGTTTGTTTATTTCCTTATTTTCTTTCCTCACTGGGGTATTTTTCCCCTGTTGGAGCCCTTTGGCATGTGGTGTCTTACTTGTTCAACTACTGTGGTTTGTATAATAATAATAATAATAATAATAATAATAATAATAATAATAATAATAATAAAAATAATAACAACAACAACAACAATAATAATAATAATAATAACAATTATAATGATAATAAAATTATTAATAATAATAACAACAACAACAACAACAATAATAATAATAATAATAATAATAATAAAACCTCTCTGAGTGTGCTGACCTCCACCACGGCAGCTTATTTCTCGACATTTTGCTCGACCTTGACCTTTGACCTTTGACCTTTGACCTAGGACGTTCAAAATTGAATCACATCCACGTCCCAACATAACAATTAATCCCT
The DNA here is from genome assembly GCF_036898095.1 of Palaemon carinicauda. Classification (NCBI taxonomy): domain Eukaryota; kingdom Metazoa; phylum Arthropoda; class Malacostraca; order Decapoda; family Palaemonidae; genus Palaemon; species Palaemon carinicauda. The sequence continues at coordinate 588,497 of NC_090751.1, forward strand.
GAAAGTTTCACTACTCTATGAGTTAAATTGTGTCCAGGAAGTTGACAAACGGACAAACAGGGGCGAAAACATAACCTCCTGCCAACTTCGTTGGCGGAGGTAATAATAATAATAACAATAACATCGGACTTCTACCGTCCAATATTTTCTTGTGACGTAACAAAACCAGACCCGAATTATAAATGACCTAAAAACACCGTAAAATTCATTCATTCATACCGAAAAAAAACTTGATGAAAGACAACATGCAAAATGTGTGGTGAGAGAGAGAGAGAGAGAGAGAGAGAGAGAGAGAGAGAGAGAGAGAGAGAGAGAGAGAGAGAGAGAGAGAGAGAGAGAGAGAGAGAGAACTTCAATAAGCGAAACCAATGAAGGGCGGTGTAAGGTGACACTAGCCAGGAAGGGGCCACGTACTACTACGCTCTCTCTCTCTCTCTCTCTCTCTCTCTCTCTCTCTTCTTACGTAAAGAGAGAGAGAGGAGAGAGAGAGAGAGAGAGAGAGAGAGAGAGAGAGAGAGAGAGAGAGAGAGAGGACCCACCCAAACCAATCAATGAAACAGGTAAGGAGAGTTCAGGTTAAAATCCCCCACATAGCCCCTACTCCCAATCAACCTCCAGCAGGGATAAACCCCCTCCCCCCCTCCCCTCCCTCCCTCCCCCAATCTCTCTCTCTCTCTCTCTCTCTCTCTCTCCATGACGCACTATCACACAACACAACTGTACCTTACAGACAGCTTGGGGACGGCCCAAGGTTATATTCTATTTTGTGCTTCGTGCTAGCAAATAGCGCTAGAGTCACCACTGCTACCTAGGGCTGCTACCTAGACACAACCCCCCCCCCCCTCCCCCCAGACAACCCTCACCCCCTTCCCCAACCCCTTAACCTGCCCTAAAACCCCACCCAACCCCTTTCCCCATGAACCTCACGCATTATATTGATTGTAAACACTGTTTTACACTGCAGCACACTCGAGCATGCTGGGGTGTCGTCAGTTCTGAATGGCTGTAGCTGAAGTACAGCAGCCTTGATAATTTGGTGGGTTATTACATCAGTGTTATTAAAAATTATTAAAAGGTTTTTTCAGTTTGTGGGATTTTTAGAATATATAAGTTTTTGTTTCTTTGTTTTTTTAATGAAGAAAGAATTTGCTTTTTTATATTAATTGTTTTAGCAATGGGAATAATGTTGTTTCCTTTTGGTGATCTATTTTTGATATTCTTGAATTATTTCATTGTAATTTAAACTCGGTTTCACATACACATACACACATATACAGTATATATATATATATATATATATATATATATATATATATATACATATATATATATATATATATATATATATATATATATATATATATATATATACATACATATATACTGCATATATATATATATATATATATATATATATATATATATATATAAATATATGTGTGTGTATGTATGTATGTGAGTGATTGTTTGTATGGTATAAATATATAACTGCATATACATATAATTATATATACAGTATATACTGTATATACATATATATATATATATATATATATATATATATATATATATATATATATATATATATATATATACATATAAATAAATACGCACACATACCTATATTCATAAACATATTTATACATACGTATACAAACACTATACACGAATATATGAATATACATAAATATATATGTACATAACATCCAGTATACATATACATTACACATATATGGCAATTTTATCTATACTATTGTGCATTTTATACTATCAAATATCCACAAATACTTCTCCCTATCGAAGTGGTTAATGACTTAGAATAGAAGCCTAACCTATACAAAGTTACACCTGTATAACGAATATATAACTGAGAAAATAAAAGTTGAATCATCCATTGGAAGAAAATTTCACTTAGAAGAAAAAAAAATAAACACAGACATACAGTAAAAACTAACACGATTCAGACGACACAATTATTATTATTATTATTATCATCATTATTATTATTATTATTATTACAAGTTATGCTACAACTCTAGTTGAAAAAGCAAGATGCTATAAGCCCAAGGGTTCCAACAGGGAAAAATAGCCCAGTGAGGAAAGGAAACAAATAGAAAAATACGAGAGAAGTATTATTATTATTATTATTATTATTATTATTATTATTATTAAAAGCTAAGCTGCAACTCTAGTTGGAAAAGCAAGATGCTGTGAGCCCAAGGGCTCCAACAAGGAAAAATAGCCCAGTGAGGAAAGAAAACAAGGAAATAGTAAAATACAAGAAAAGTATTATTATTGTTATTATTATTATTATTATTACAAGCTAAGCTACAACCCTAGATGGAAAAGCAGGATGTTATAAGCCCAAGGGCTTCAACAAGGAAAAATAGCCCAGTGAGGAAAGGAAACAAGGAAATAGAAAAATACAAGAAAAGTATTAAAAGCTAAGCTACAACCCTAGTTGAAAAAGCAGGATGCTATAAGCCCAAGGGCATAAGAATAAAAAAACAAGAGAAAGAGAAATTAGATAGAATAGTGTGCCCGAGCGTACCCTCAAGCAAGAGAACTCTAATCCAATACAGTGGAAGACCATGGTACAGAGGCTATGGTACTACACAAGACTGGAGAACAATGGCTTGATTTTGGAGTGTACTAAGACGAATTTGGAATATGGAAGAACTAATTTGATGTTGTTACTGTTCTCAGTATATTTTATATTGATTGTTTTTAATTCTCTTGTAGTTTTCGTTTCCTAGTTTCCTTTCCTCACTGGGATATTTTTCCCTGTTGGAGTCCTTGGGCTTATAGCCTCCTGCTTTTCCAACCAGGGTTGTAGTTTGGATAATAATAATAATAATAATAATAATAATAATAATAATAATAATAGTTATTATAATAATAATAATAATAATAATAATAATAATAATAATATAATCTTAATAATAATAATAATAATAATAATAATAATCCTCTTAATCAAAAGGATAATAATAATAATAATAATAATATCATCTTAATAATAATAATAATAATAATAATAATAATAATAATAATAATAAAAGTGTGCTGATATCTACAGCCATCGAACATGAAGGAAGCCACGTCAGTTACACAATCATCCCACACAACAACAACAACAACAACAACAACAACAACTACAACAGCAACAACAAGGCCTCTGGGCCCAGGCTGACGTAGATGCAATAGCGAGGGGTGGGGGGAGGGGGGGAGAGGAATTTCAAACGACGCTGATGTCATTATGAACTTTCAATGAAGCTGACGTCAGATTTAAACTTCAGATGGGACTGACGTCGAAGTGGCCATCTATAAGTGAAGCAATTTCAACAGATTGTCGGGACGTAAGAGGTCGTAGGTCATGGGGTTATTCATGTTTTTGTTTTTTTTAATTTGAAAAGTGAAGGCGTTTATAGAATTGTTTTTTATCTCTCTCTCTCTCTCTCTCTCTCTCTCTCTCTCTCTCTCTCTCTCTCTCTCTCTCTCTCTCTCTCTCTCTCTCTCTATATATATATATATATATATATATATATACATATATATATATATATATATATATATATATATATATACACATATACTATCTCTCTCTCTCTCTCTCTCTCTCTCTCTCTCTCTCTCTCTCTCTCTATATATATATATATATATATATATATATATATATATATATATATATATATTTATGTATATGTATATATATATTATATATATAAACATATATATAGTACCAGACGCTTGCTTAATTATACAGGGGCAATGTAAACTTATATATATATATATATATATATACATATATATATATATATATATATATATATATATATATATATATATACATACATATATACATATATATTGCAAGGCGGAAGGCTGGCAACTTCCCACCATTTTCGTGTTGAAAACCAGTACGGCAATACGCATACGAATCTACAATCTCAATGACGTCACAAATACGTCATCGTAACGTCACAACTACGTCGACCATAGATGCCAAATATCACCAAGCGAAGAATCGCCTCTCTCTCTCTTTCTTACTCTTATCAAACAGGAGTTCGAGATTAGAAGAGACCAGTGGAGATAAGAACAGGATATGATTAATTTCATTTCATTGGATGAAATGATAAATGAAGCAACACAATGGTTTTGCTGATAAAATGTCCTTCGTTGTTTACGATAAAACAATTGTGTTGAAATTCGAGTCTGGCATTTTTTATCATTGTTATTTTAACTGTTGTTATCATAACTATTATTATTCATAGATATACTGAAGGAATAAGCATAATCCATGAGAGATAATAGATAAACAAAATTACACTTTAAATTGATGAATAAAAATTAATGAATAATCAACAGATGAATAGATGAATAAGGACACAAAGTTGATAAAAATGAATCAATAAATATGTAAATAGACGAAATAATAAACAAATAAATAAATAAATATAAAAGAAACAAATAAAATGAATGAATTAATGAATGAATAAATAAATTAATAAATAAATAAATAAATAAAAAAATAAAAAAATAAATAAACAAATAAAATGAATGAATATATAAACAAATAAATAAACAAAAAATAAACAAACAAAATTAAATGAATAAATAAACAAATAAATAAACAAACATAAATGAATGAATAAATGAATAAATAAATAAACAAAAAATAGACAAGTAAAAATTAATGAATAAATGAATAAATAAGTAAACAAAAAATAAACAAGTAAAAATGAATGAATAAATGAATGAATAAATAAATAAATAAATAAATAAACAAATAAATAAACAAAAAATAAACAAATAAAAATGAATAAAAGAATGAATAAATAAACAATTAAATAAATAAAATAAAATGAATGAATAAATGAATAAATAGATAAATAAATAAACAAAAAATAAACAAATAGAAATGAATGAATAAATGAATAAATAAATAAATACCTATGCAAAAGAGAAAAAAAATAAAATTAATAAACAAATAAATAAAAAAAAAAAAAAAAAAAGATTATTGAACAAATAAATTAACAGAAAAGTTTATGTAGGAAATATTTATTTCAATGTTGTTATTGTTCTTTAAATATTCAATTCTTCCTTCTTTCCTTTCCTCACAGTGCTATTTCCCTGTTGGAGCCCCTGGGCTTATAGCATCCTGCTTCCCCAACTAGGGTTGTAGCTTAGCAAGTAATAATAATAATAATAATAATAAAAATAATAATAATAATATAATGTTATTGTTCTTTAAATATTCAATTTTTCCTTCTTTCCTTTCCTCACAGTGCTATTTTCCCCACAGGAGCCCCTGGGCTTATAGCATCCTGCTTTTCCAACTAGGGTTGTGGCTTAGCAAGTAATAATAATAATAATAATAATAATAATAATAATAATAATAATAGTAATATTTACCATAAGAAACTCTCGTTATACAAAACAACTTCATTAAATAGATGAGCTGATTTCTTCAACATTGGCTAACATATATTTCATAACAATCTGACACTTAACTAAACAAATTGCAATTTGAATCAATATGTAAAATGACTTTATCAATCGATTTCTGCGTTGAAAATATCTCAATGCCATTTTCTCTTGAGTTAACTTCAGATATGTGACAAATATCTCTATCTTTCCATTGTGGTTTAAGAGATTTTAAGAAAGCAGCTATAGTCCATTTCTTTTAGTGAGTCATATTTGCACCGACTCGCAGCGGTGCCCTTTTAGCTCGGAAAAGTTTCCGGATCGTTGATTGGTTGGACAAGATCATTCTAACCAATCAGCGACCAGGAAACTTTTCCGAGCTAAAAGGGCACCGTTGCGAGTCGGTGCAAATATGACTCGTTAAAAGAAATGGACTATAGTGTCAAATACTTATCTATTATCTAAATGTACTTTATGCTTATAATAATAACAAAAAATTTAGCAGTTTTTATTCCACTACAGGACAAAGTCCACAGAAATGTCTTTATTCATTTCTCTTGCTTGAGGGAACACTCGGGCACACTATTCTGCCTTATTTCTCTTCCTCTTGTTTTGTTAAAGTTTTTATAGTTTATATAGGATATATTTATTTTGGTGGGTTTGTTCTTAAGATATTTTATTTTTCCTTGTTTCCTTTCCTCACTGGGCTACTTTTCCCTGTTGGAGCCCTTGGGCTTATAGCATCTTGTTTTTCCAACTAGGGTTGTAGATTAGCTAGTAGTAGTAATAATAATAATAATAATAATAATAATAATGTCTGGGGTTTGGCCAGTTTTCATCACCACGCTGGCCAGTGTGGATAAGTAATCATGGGAGATTTTCATTAACAAGTCTTGCAGTATTTTTATCAGCCACTAAAGCATTCCACTGGACATAACCCGTTTTTTGTGATGCCTGTCTCATTCTGTTCATGTTCTCGTTGCGTGAACACTACCAACAACAACAATAACAACAACAATAAATGCAGTCGTTTCTAGTCCACTGCAGGACAAAGGCCTCAGACATGTATTTATTCATGTCTGGGGTTTGGTCAGTTTTCATCACCACGTTGACCACTGCGGATTGGTGATAGTGGGAGATTTTCGTCTGATAGATCACAGCAAACCAACCTAATATGGGTGGCCCTGACTAGTACAGCTCTGCTGATCATGGCAATACAGAAATACTTTCACCACGTTGAGTTAAGATATCCCAATATCTCCTTACCATTTAAACCTGTAAGAACGATGAAGATAGAACTATACTATATGTTTCTTCCCTACGTCAAAATCAAGTGGGTCTATATGCTTATTCATCAGCAGCCATTGCCTGGCCTTCCTTGGTCCTAGCTTGGGTAGAGAGGGGGCTTGGGCGCTGATCGTATGATCAGTCTCTAGGGCATTGTCCTGCTCGATAGGGAAATGTCACTATCCCTTGCCTCTGCCATTCATGGGCGACCTTTAAACCTTTCAACAGGACTAAGCCAAATGCCCAACAGACCAGACCAGATAAGTCTCTAGGGCATTGTCCAGCTCGATAGGACAATGTTACTGTCCCTTGCCTCTGCCATTCTTGGGCGACCTTTAAACTTTTAAACCTTTAAACAGGACTAAGCCAAATGCCCAACAGACCAGACCAGATAAGTCTCTAGGGCATTGTCCTGCTCGATAGGGCAATGTCACTGTCCCTTGCCTCTGCCATTCATGTGCGACCTTTAAACAGGACTAAGCCAAATCCGCAACAGATCAGATCCTACCAGTCTCCTTGAGAGTAAAAACAGGACCCACTTTCCACTGGCAACGAAGTCCTTGACAATGATGATACAGAAGCGCCTCCTGGTGGAGGCTGAGGCTCATTATACTTATTACGGCCAAGACTATTAAGCCACCAGAACCAGGCGTGATGCACTGAAGACTATTAAGCCACCAGAACCAGGCGTGATGCACTGAAGACTATTAAGCCACCAGAACCAGGCGTGATGCACTGAAGACTATTAAGCCACCAGAACCAGGCGTGATGCACTGAAGACTATTAAGCCACCAGAACCAGGCGTGATGAACTGAAGACTATTAAGCCACCAGAACCAGGCGTGATGCACTGAAGACTATTAAGCCACCAGAACCAGGCGTGATGCACTGAAGACTATTAAGCCACCAGAACCAGGCGTGATGCACTGAAGACTATTAAGCCACCAGAACCAGGCGTGATGCACTGAAGACTATTAAGCCACCAGAACCAGGCGTGATGCACTGAAGACTATTAAGCCACCAGAACCAGGCGTGATGAACTGAAGACTATTAAGCCACCAGAACCAGGCGTGATGCACTGAAGACTATTAAGCCACCAGAACCAGGCGTGATGAACTGAAGACTATTAAGCCACCAGAACCAGGCGTGATGCACTGAAGACTATTAAGCCACCAGAACCAGGCGTGATGCACTGAAGACTATTAAGCCACCAGAACCAGGCGTGATGCACTGAAGACTATTAAGCCACCAGAACCAGGCGTGATGAACTGAAGACTATTAAGCCACCAGAACCAGGCGTGATGCACTGAAGACTATTAAGCCACCAGAACCAGGCGTGATGCACTGAAGACTATTAAGCCACCAGAACCAGGCGTGATGCACTGAAGACTATTAAGCCACCAGAACCAGGCGTGATGCACTGGCGACAAACGTCAGACAAACGTGACGTTTGTCTTCACTGCCTCACGTCTCCACTGACACAAGAGATCACAGAGGGCGTGTTTCGTGACTCGAGCATTTTCTTGGTTATTTTGCAATAAAAGAACAGTTCTTTGTAGAGAGAGTGAAGTTAAACTCGTAAGCTGATCGTGAGAATTCTATTTTTTCAACAGGATA
>NC_090751.1:601826-606826 GCF_036898095.1 Palaemon carinicauda
AACATTCACAAAACGAATGTATAGTCTTGACTTTTTTTCTATTAGAAAAAAATATTCCAGACAACCGTTTTTTTTTTCTGATAAGAATTAATTAAATTCCTTATTCCAAAAACAAACAGAAAACTGTTCATAGAACATTAGCTGGTTTCAGTTCAAGTCTTCTCGGGTGAATGAAAACATAGATTTGCTTATTATAAGGTAACATAGAACGAAGGTGAGAGATGTAATCCAATGTAGGGCTTGAGATAAGGAATGTTGACAGCAAAATATAAAGTCTTTTTCTAAATTCTTTTTGGAAAAAATATCTAGTTTGAATTGCTTCACAAAACCAAAATTTCAAATGCTGTTTCGATTTCCTGATGTTTGGCAATATGTTACACCACTTGGGATCAAATGAGGTCTTTGGATAAAAACTTCATACTTCTTCCTTTTTGGGAAGTTGTCAGGATATGACTCAAGAGAAGGGGTCGGTTTCTTATAAAACACCAAGTGGAAAACTTCAAATTTCAATATTTCTTCTCAAAAAAACTTCCGGGAAAAGTGTTATTTAATAAAAAGTAAGATTTCAACTACCCATCTTTTTTTTCAGAAAAAAACAAGTTCACAATTTCGCAATGTTTCGTCTTTCCAACAAAATTTCCAACTGTCAGACAAGAAGCTTGAAAGAACCGAACGAAGATCGAAAAAAATAAATAACTGACTTTCCTTCCCATACACAGGAATATATATATATATTTTTTTACTTTGGCACCTGGATTAAACACCAAACTTTAAGAAGGAGCAATGGCAATGTAAACTAGACACGAAAGTGGGGGTCTTGACACTAATATAAGCCCTTCTGAAGAGCCTGTTTTGTAATTCACACATATGAAAGTGTTCACTTTTTTCTTTGAAAATCTTACAACTTGAAAGTACTATAAGGATTATTTTCTGATACACTTATCACCAAGAAATCGTAGGTTTGAATTTTCTGATACACGTATCACCAAGAAATCGTAGGTTTGAATTTTCTGATACACGTATCACCAAGAAATCGTAGGTTTGAATTTTCTGATACACGTACCACCAAGAAATCGTAGATTTTAATTTTCTGATGCACGTACCACCAGGAAATCGTAGCTTTGAATTTTCTGATACACGTACCACCAAGAAATCGTAGGTTTGAACTTTCTGATACACGTACCACCAAGAAATCGTAGGTTTGAACTTTCTGATACAAGTACCACCAAGAAATCGTAACTTTCAATTTTCTGATACACGTATCACCATGAAATCGTAGGTTTGAATTTTCTGATACACGTACCGCCAAGAAATCATAGCTTTGAATTTTCTGATACACGTATCACCAAGAAATCGTAGCTTTGAATTTTCTGATACGCGTATCACCAAGAAATCGTAGCTTTGAATTTGCTGATACACGTACCACCAAGAAATTGTAGATTTGAATTTTCTGATACACGTACCACCAAGAAATCGTAGCTATGAATTTTCTGGTACATGTACCACCAAGAAATAGTAGGTTTGAACTTTCTGATACACGTACCACCAAGAAATCGTAGGTTTGAATTTTCTGATACACGTACCACCAAGAAATCGTAGCTTTGAATTTTCTTATACACGTATCACCAAGAAATCGTAGGTTTGAATTTTCTGATACAAGTACCACCAAGAAATCGTAGCTTTGAATTTTCTGATACACGTATCACCAAGAAATCGTAAGCTTGAACTTTCTGATATATGTATGACCAACAAAACGTAAGCTTGAATTATCTGATACACGGTATCGCCAACAAACCGTAGGTTTAATTTTTCCAGCCACAAATATTTTTTGCCGGGAAAAAAATATAGGCAATTTTTTTTCACTATGTCCACTTCGTCGATTAGAATTCTCAAAAAGCCAAAAAGCTCCTTTCTCGAAAAAAAAGTTTTGTTGAATTTTGAGTACTAGTTGGAACTTTTAGTAATACTTGAAACGCTGAATAACAAAATGACTAGTGTCCTTTAATTTTGCAGAAGAAACATGAAACTTTGGGTAGAGTTTCCTTTTGATAATGGAACATATGAAACTTCTGAATAATGTGTTTTTTTCTGTTTACTCTTTCTTCCAACGACCTCTGATTATTCGAAAAGACCGGAGTTTATATTCCTTTCTATTTTCTTAGTCTTGAGATACTTTCAAACAGGAGATGCAGTAGCTATTGTAGCAACTGATGTTGTTGTTTGGGAAAAAAATCAAATACAAGTAGACAGTAGAGAGGCCCCTTAGTCTACTTTTCTTAAAATCGCAAAATATTTTTTTCTTGTTTCCTCGCTTTACTTTTAGTTATGGGATATCTTCGTCGCTGTAGCTGTAGTAGTAGTAGTTGTTGTTTTTGTTGTTATTGTTGTTCTTATTGTTAATGTCGCTGTTGTTCTTAGATCTGGGCCCTCCGCTTCTTTCTTTGAGTCCGATGGAGGGGTGTCCCAGTCCTCCACATCTATGGATGAGAAATATGAAATATATTAATAAAACAAATGAAATTATATATTAATAAATTTAACAGCATCTGCATCTACTGGAGAGATAACTAATAATTCATTCTATTGGTATTTTCAAATGAGATAATCAATAATTACTTATATTGGTGTGATTTTAAAAATCAGCGTCAAGCTGTTTTCATAAGGGGTGCTTAAACACCAATAATAATAGAAATAAAATGTATGAAATTATATATTAATAAATTTAACATCTGTATCTGCTGGAGAGATAACTAATAAATTCATTTCATTGGTAATTTCAATTGAGATAATCAACAACAACTTAAATTGGTGATTTTGGAAATTACTGTCAGGCTGATTTCACAAGGGGTTCTAAAACACCAATGAAAATAAAGAAAAAAATATAAAATAATATATTAATACTTTTAACAGCATCTACATTTGCTGAAGAGATAACTAATAATTCCTTTTATTGGTATTTTCAAATGAGATAATCAACAATTACTTATATTGGTGATTTTAAAAATCAGTGTCAGGCTGATTTCACAAGGGGTGCTTAAACAACAACAATAAAAAAAATATGAAATAATATATTAATAAATTTAACAGCATCTGCATCTGCTGTAGAGATAACTAATAATTCATTTTATTGGAAATTTCAATTGAGATAATCAACAATTATTTATATTGGTGATTTTAAAAATTACTGTCGGGCTGATTTCACAAGGGGTTCTAAAACACCAATAATAATAATAAAAAAATAATATTTTAATACTTTTAACAGCATCTACATCTGCAGGAGAGATAATTAATAATTCCTTTTATTGGTATTTTCAAATGAGATAATCAAGAATTGCTTATATTGGTGTGATTTTAGAAATCAATGTCAGGCTGTTCCCAGAAGGGGTTCTAAAACTAAAATAATAAAAATATAATATATTAAATTCTATATTAATAAATTTAACATCTGCATCTGCTGGAGAGATGAATAATAATTCATTTTATTGGTAATTTCAATTGAGATAATCAACAATTACTTATATTGGTGTGATTTTAGAAATCAATGTCAGGCTGTTTCCACAAGGGGTTCTAAAACTATAATAATGAAAATAAAATATATGAAATTATATATTGATAAATTTAACATCTGTATCTGCTGGAGAGATAACTAATAATTCATTTTATTGGTAATTTCAAATGAGATAATCAACAACTACTTATTTTGGTGATTTTAAAAATTACTGTCAGGCTGATTTCACAAGGGGTGCTTAAACAACAACAATAATAAAAAAAAATATGAAATAATAAATTAATACTTTTAACAGCACCTACATCTACTGGAGAGATGACTAATAATTCATTTTATTGGTAATTTTAAATGAGATAATCAACAACTACTTATATTGGTAATTTTAAAAATCAGTGTCAGGCTGATTTCCCAAGGAATTCTAAAACACCAATAATAATAAAAATAAAAAATATGAAATAATATATTAATACTTTTAACAGCATCTACATCTGCTGGAGAGATAACTAATAATTAATTTTATTGGTATTTTCAAATGAGATAATCAACAATTACTTATATTGGTGTGATTTTAGAAATCAATGTCAGGCTGTTTCCAGAAGGGGTTCTAAAACTATAATAATAGAAATAAAATATATAAAATTATATATTGATAAATTTAACAACTGTATCTGCTGGAGAGATAAATAATAATTCATTTAATTGGTAATTTCAAATAAGATAATCAACAATTACTCATATTGGTGTGATTTTAGAAATCAATGTCAGGCTGTTTCCAGAAGGGGTTCTAAAACTATAATAATAAAAATAAAATATATGAAATTATATATTGATAAATTTAACAGCCTCTGCATCTACTGGAGACATAACTAATAATTCATTTTATTGGTAATTTCAAATAAGATAATCAACAATTACTTAAATTGGTGATTTTAAAAATTACTGTCAGGCTGATTTCACAAGGGGTTCTAAAACACCAATAATAATAAAAAAATATATAAAATTATATATTAATACTTTTAACAGCATCTACATCTGCTGTAGAGATAACTAATAATCAATTTTATTGGTAATTTCAATTGAGATAATCAACAATTACTTAAATATGTGATTTTAAAAATCAGTGTCAGGCTTTTTCTATCAGGGGTGCTGAAACACCAATAATAATAAAAACAATAGCAACATAGGGATTATGATAGCAGTAATAACGATACAAATATAATGATGATAAAGATAGTAACAGCAATAATAATTATAATGACTACCAAAACTTCAACAATAATTAGATTATTCTAAAAATACTATTGTTTTAGTGCAACCGTCTTCAACGCTTGACATATCAAGAAAGTTTAACCCCCAATGAGTAAATAGATTCTATCAATATATTTCCTCCAGATTTATGTGTTTGTTTACAAAATACATAAACTAGAGGGACACCCAGTAGAGTGCAGACCTCTGCCACGGAAGCTTATTTCTCAACCTTTTGCTCGACCTT
>NC_090751.1:611826-613452 GCF_036898095.1 Palaemon carinicauda
TTATTATTATAATAATAATAATAATATAATAATAATAATTATTATTATTATTATTATTATTATTTTTATTATTATTATTATTACACACACACAGACACACACACACACACACACAACATATATATATATATATATATATGTGTGTGTGTGCATCTGAGCATCACGTTTTCCTGTGATTTTTACGCATATATATATATATATATATATACAATTCTATAAATGTATGAGGTAGTCTAGGAGCTACATCTTATTTAAAGGCCGCTCATGAATGGCAGAGGCAAGGGACAGCGACGTTGCGCTTATCATGCAGGACAATGCCCTAGACACTGACCTAATATATACATATGATCAGCACCCAGGCTCCCTCTCCACCCAAGCTAGGACCAAGGAGGGCCAGTCAATAGCCGCCGATGACTCAGTAGATAGACCTATAGGCTCCCACAAACACCCAAATCTTTAGTTCACAAGGATGGTGAGGTTACAACGACCAAAGAATCTAGCGAGTTTGAGCGGGACTCGAACCCCAGTTTGCTGATCAGCAATCAGGGGGATTATATAGCCAGCTAATACACAGAACTGCCTTCTTGTTTAAGACTCGTGAATATATTTGTATTTTACTTAATTTGGGCAAGCAATATCTAATTAGGTAGCCTCTGCTCAAAAAATAAGTCAATATACCAATAAAGACATAAAAAACTTCAGACAACTGAAAAAAATCATTATAAATAATCATATTTATTCCTATTGGAACCATTTTCCAAACAAAACAGAGGACCTGCAAGGCGAAATGAGAGAGAGAGAGAGAGAGAGAGAGAGAGAGAGAGAGAGAGAGATCCTTTTCCCCAAATCTTAACCAACCTGCGTCGCAAAATATGAGAGAGAGAGAGAGAGAGATCCTTTTCCCAAATCATACACAAGCTGCGTCGCAAAATATGAGAGAGAGAGAGAGAGAGAGAGAGAGAGAGAGAGAGATCCTTTTCCCAAATTATACACAAGCTGCGTCGCAAAATATGAGAGAGAGAGAGAGAGAGAGAGAGAGAGAGAGAGATCCCTTTCCCAAATCACAGCCAACCTGCGTCGCAAAATATGAGAGAGAGAGAGAGAGAGAGAGAGAGAGAGAGAGAGAGAATTTTGGTACTTTCCAAAATCTGATAATTGGAAATAATATGAACCTCTTCAAAAGAGAGAGAGAGAGAGAGAGAGAGAGATCCCTTTCCCAATTCATAACCAACCTCCGTCGTAAAATATGAGAGAGAGAGAGAGAGAGAGAGAGAGAGAGAGAGACAGGCGGGCGGGGCTGGAATGAACAATGAAGAATAAGCCAAGCAACTGAAAAGATCCGAGGAAACATTTTCGGGGATATCTGTTCCCCTCGGGCCAACTACACCTTCACCACCGCTGCTATGCCACATGGGGGGCCGAGGGTTGCCAGGGTTGGCCTTTTTCGGACCAAAAACTCAAAATTTGACCTCTTTTTCGTGCTATATACCAAGCCAGGGTTGCCAGAGAGTGGTCTTTTTTCGGGCTAAAAAAACTGAAAATTTGACCTTTTTTTAGGCTATATACCAAAATTTCTCCTTTCTGAAACTGGTTAGTCTTAAATGCTATATTTTCGGCCTTATTCTA
>NC_090751.1:616452-618952 GCF_036898095.1 Palaemon carinicauda
TATCTGTTGTCCTAAGCCTACATCGGATGCTGTAGGTCTATAGAGGAATATAAGAATCAGGTGTGCAAATAGGCCTATATGACAGAAGCTGCTGAAAAATATTAGCTTACCTTTTAAAAACGTGTTAAAAAATATGATTTTGAAAAAGCTGAGAATTTAACAGAAAAGATAAAAGAATCAGGTGTGCAAGTAGGCCTATAGGGCAGAAGCACCTGAAAAATATCAGCCTACCCTTTTGAAAAAGAGTAAAAAATTTGATTTTGAAAAGCTGAGAATTTAACAGAGAAGGAAAATTATAAATATATCTTTTATTATATTAGAATATTTTAGGCCTATATGATAGAAGCTGTTGAAAAATATCAGCTTACCTTTCGGAAAAAGAGTAAAAAAAATATGATTTTGAAAAAGCTGAGAATTTTACAGAAAAGATAATAGAATCAGGTGTGCAAGTAGGCCCTATAGGACAGGAAGCACCTGAAAAATATCAGCTTACCTTTTTGAAAAAGAGTAAAAAATTTGATTTTGAAAAAGCTGAGAACTTAACAGAGAAGGAAAATTATATATATATCTTTTATTATATTAGAATATTTTAGGCCTATATGATAGAAGCAGCTGAAAAATATCAGCTTACCTTTTGAAAAAGTGTAAAAAAATATGATTTTGAAAAAGCAGAGAATTTAACAGAAAAGATAAAAGAATCAGATGTGCAAGTAGCCTATATGACAGAAGCACCTGAAAAATATCAGCTTACCTTTTGAAAAAGTGTAAAAAAATGTGATTTTGAAAAAGCTGAGAATTTAACAGAGAAGGAAAATTATATATATCTTTTATTATAATAGAATATTTTCTCCTATTTATCCTACTTCTAAATACACCATATAAACAATATATACAAATAATTAAACAGAAATAGTGAAAACACAATAAATAAGGAAATAACAACACGAATAAAGATGGCGAAGTCAACAAGGTTATGTATGTTGCTATACGCCATGTTGATATAGCTCAAGTTAATATTCCAGTCTTACATTTTGCTTATAACTGTTCATGCTGCTCAACAGAGAAAGAAACAGACAGAATACTAATGTTTAAACAAAAGGAATAATGTTTGAGAGAGAGAGAGAGAGAGAGAGAGAGAGAGAGAGAGAGAGAGAGAGAGAGAGAGAGAGAGAGAGAGAGAGAGAGCAGTTCTTCATCAAACTAGAACATTTTAGTGTCTTACGCCTGTTCAAAATCTTTTTCCCTGTCATTATATTTATTTCACTGATTGTGTGTGTGTGTGTGTGAGAGAGAGAGAGAGAGAGAGAGAGAGACGAGAGAGAGAGAGAGAGAGAGAGAGAGAGAGAGAGAGAGAGAGAGAAGTTCTTCATCAAACTAGAACATTTTAGTGTCTTACATCTGTTCAAATCTTTTTCCCTGTCATTAAATTTACTTCACTGATTGTGTGTGTGGAGAGAGAGAGAGAGAGAGAGAGAGAGAGAGAGAGAGAGAGAGGAGAGAGAGAGAGAGAGAGAGAGAATTCTTTGTCAAACTAGGATGTGATTAAACATTTTGGGTGTCTTTTACACCTGATCAAATCTTGCTGATCAAAAAATTTATCTCATTGTGTTTGTGAGAGAGAGAGAGAGAGGAGAGAGAGAGGAGAGAGAGAGCGAGGAGAGAGAGAGAGAGAGAGAGAGAGAAGCTCTATTATTTTTCCACAGTCTCAAAACTGATCATCATTTGCCTTAAGAGAATCTCCCATCACAAAGCTATATAAGAACATATTACCTTTAAAACGCAACCAGCACCAATATCGGTACGAACTGGCCTTCGGATGCGTATATAATTAATGTGTTTTATGTGACATAACATTAATAAAGATAATTATAAATATAATATAATAATTAATAAAGGAAACATACAGGAAATCACTCTATATCTAGACTATTTTCCCTTAAGCATCATCATCTATTCTTCTCCCCCAAACCACCATCTTCATTCGCTCTCTCTCTCTCCTCGTTCTCTCTCTCCCTTTCACTTTATCAATCCTATATAGCTATGACATAACATTAAATAAATCAATTATAAATAAAATACAATAATTAATAAAGGAAACATACAGGAAATCACTCTATATCTAGACTATTTTTCCTTAAGCATCATCATCTATTCTTCTCCTCAACCACCATCTTCATTCGCTCTCTCTCTCTCTCTCTTTCTCTCCCTTTCACTTTATCTATCCTATATAGCTCGACGTAAGGCTACGGCCATGCCACTTCTTGGCAACGGCGCCATTCTATTTATCAGCGGGAATTAATGGGGTTAAATAAGGATAAGGCGAAATCCCCTCCTTTTTCCAATTTTGTGGGCGATTCGCACCATATCAGCTGTAAGGCCACATCTAGCAGACGACACACAAAACACGACCTCGCTCAACGACGTTTAAAAAATATATCTCGTTTTAAACCCTCGGGAGGTTTAAACGACGCTTTCATTGCACATACTTAAACCAAATACG
>NC_090751.1:623952-678952 GCF_036898095.1 Palaemon carinicauda
GCATTAATTGTGAAAGGCTACATAAAACTGCAACCATTTTGGCTTAATTCAAGCACCTCTAATATTTACAACGTTGTACAGCACAATAATAAGTTCCTTACGCGTACACGACAAACATCACATTCAAAGAATGTAACATCAAATGACACTTGCACGGGCAATTCGCATTTCACGTCGTCGGAAATGTCCGTCTTCTTTCAAATGGTTTTGAACTATCTGGCTTCAATAGTTCTGAAGTATCGACATCACTGAAATAAGTCCTCCTTCACAAAATAACCTCGACAAGATCAAAATCTATGAGCATACAACATCAGTAGCATCTCAATAACAAAAGACAATATTCAAAGTGAATTTGTATTATAAATATGTCAACTTTCTGAACATTAGAAATACAAAGGCATGTTGCAGTCAGTTACTGATTATGTTCCATCATTCAAAGTAACAAAGTCTACCATTTGTCTTTTTAATGGTATTCATAGCAAGGAATCTTCAACTCTGATACAGAAACAAAAACGTTTTTTATACAACAATCTGTTACGGGAACTTTTCACCAAAGAGTTGGGCTAAACAAGTAAAATCTCATATGTATAGTAATGATGGCAATAAATTATTAAAGATGTATCAGAGTTTGTTTCAAGAGGGTATCATTGTACCTAACAGAAGTCTATGGAGAGCTAAAAGTTGTTGATCGTACAGAGGTCCATGGAGAGCTAAAGTTGTTGATCGTTTCACAGCCAGGAATCTCTGAAATGGCATGAATACCTCAAGTATAGCTATTTCAGCTCCCTCGGTCGCAAGTCAGCTTACCACCAGATACCCCTGAAGATGGAGGAGGGAATTTACGCTGCCACTGAGGCGGCTGGATGATTTTTTGAATTAAAACGAATTCCTTTAGAAGTTACCAATGGAGTAGCTTGCTTCTGGCAAATCCAAAGTGACATCACCTGCACCTAAAGGTAGGCGGATAATTTTGATTATACAGAATGTCACACTGCTGAAACTCCAAGAAGAATATGCTAACCTTGAAAAATTCTTGTCTGTGGCAGGGTAATAGGGATTAATAATAAATAAGAGCAAATATACACTCACATTACAACTCGTGTTATTGAAAACCATAAAGTATGTTCTGATCCTGAGTGCACGAAACCACGACAGATGCCTGTCCGAGCAGACACCAAAATATTGCAGTAAGCTCTAAGACTTCAGTCCCATTATGTCAAACGGGTTTCAAACTTTCCAGAAGAGATCCGGCCGACTGTCGGGTGTACAAGTTTTCTGGTGTCGCACATAGCATCGGAGGACTTCAAACTAATCTCACAAGCCTCATACTGCTATAGAGGACAGTATACTGCACCTTCTATTATAGAAACAGGTGATTTGGATGTGCTATGGCAGCATCGCTGATACAGAATGGTAAACCAGTTACCTTCTCGCTTTCATTAGCTTCTGCAGAGGATCGCTGTTCTGTCGTTGAACGAGAGGTATTATAATAGACACACCACACCAGTAGCATCACCTGATAGGCCAACATTTACAACTAATCACTGATCAATAGTAGGTATGAATCATGTTCGATCGCGAAACAGAGAAAAGATATGGTATGAAAACCTCCATTGGCATCAGGCACTATTGTCTTAGTTTTGGCCTCTTTCTGTGCTCATGATGTATCCCCTTCTACTGACAATGTTCACGGAGAGTTGTGACACTTTCATGCCTTTCTGTGCCACCCAGTGTGTGATAAATGTGGCACATAATGCAGTCAAAATCTGCCGTGAAAGATACGCAAAATGCACCGCAGGGAAGCCTAGAGTTATCAAGCATGGTGGAAGCCTGATTAAAACTTCTTGCCTGTTTGAGAGACTCCATCAATTTAAAAAGATAACTTCTAGTTGAATGACGAAAGAATTGTTATATTCTCACGGTGGACTAATGTAGTCAGTTTTGGTTTACCTTCCCTAGAGTGGACACTTTTACTGGAGCAACCATGATTGCCTTTCTTCCCGTTTTTTTGTATCTTTGGGTTGCTGAAGTACATCCACTCACACTGGCGTAGCCTTCACCTCTTCTATGTACTGTATAAGCATGATTGTGGGGTAACGACCAGCTATTCGTCAGAATAGAGCCATCGTACCAACGGACAAGTGGAATGGTATAATGGTACCCTGCGGCACACTATTTTCTTGGTACCATACTATTAAGGTCTTCTTGTTGAAGATTGTGAACTTATGCTCCCAGGTGTTTTGCAAAGCCTTAGGTTCTTGCTTTGTTTGAACCAATTAGACACCTCATAAATACTCTTCTACGTTTCTTCGGGAAGGTAACCGTTAGAAAAAGACTCCCATCATGGGTGCTACCCAAGAAGCAATTATTACCAAGGAAAGCTATGACACCTAAATACAAGCCACTTCTCTAGACTCTGTCCTACTGCTGTATGGCAACTCTCATTGTGCAAATATGCAATACTAAGATGGGAGAGTACAAAAGATCTATGTGGCGTGTCCCTTCCCCCGTCAAGAGTGAATCATGTGAACACTTCAGTGGTGACCACACATCACTGGATAAACAAACTACTTCACCTACAACTAATGAACCTGTTGTACAGCCAGTAGTTCTCAAAGTGACCTCGGAAAGTCGCTCAAATTTGAGGTACCTACACAAGCAGCAGCACTACCTCGTGTTCACTTTCTGAGAATTCAGTTTCAGAGATGTAACTGCTATCGTTCCGTAAAGATTATGAATGAGAGACTCATCTTTTTGTTTTGTCTTCAACTTTAAAAAAAAAAAAATGGGAAAATGTGGTGAAAGATTTGCTATAGGTTATTTTTTTCTTAATCTTTATACTACAGTATGTGATATTTCCTGTTTCAGTTCTACATGATTTCAACATTGTTAAAAAAAAAAATTTGCTAGACATTGATTTCGAATGTTGAAAATTGTGATATTTCCTGTTTCAGTTCTACATGATGTCAACGTTGTTTAAAAAAAATAATTTGCTTGACATTGGTTTTGAATGTTGAAAATTTATTAAATATAATCATCATATGAGGGTAGAATTTGTATTGCTCTGCAAATCATTCTCTATTTTCTTGATGTATTAATTAAAATTACTCTATGTAGCAGCATGAATATTCATGGTATTAAACTTTTCCTATTCATAGCAAAAACTAAAATGTTCTACAGCTACATTATTGTATTTTTAATACATTAAAATTAATACTACACTATAGGTTTCTACCATCAAAGGCCACTTACAACTCCTGGCCATGAATAGATTTAACCTACGATACCACATCAATCTTTAGGCTGTCTAAGGCAATTGAGATGCTACACTCAAAAGATGAATCTCTGCAACGAAATTGTAAGAAAATCGAAGTGTAAACATACAAGTATACGTATATATTCCGTGAACATGACGACTAAATACGTCGGGTATCGAGTGCATGATCAACATACCGATAATATTCCGTGAACATGACGACTAAATATGTCGGGTATCGAGTGCATGATCAACATACCAATAATATTCCGTGAACATGACGACTAAATACGTCGGGTATCGAGTGCATGATCAACATACCAATAATATTCCGTGAACATGACGACTAAATATGTCGGGTATCGAGTGCATGATCAACATACCAATAATCTACCTCACCATTGCATTTTTAATTTAACAATTATAGTATAAGAATAAAATAACAGTGTTTTCCATCTATCTACCATATACATAATCATCAATAACTATTTCACATAAAGTGTTCAGAATTTAAGATATATTATAATAAGTAAATGTATCATAATAACTTTGGCTATGATATTGAACAATAATGCAAGCATAAATAAAAAAGAGAATGGTTACATACTGTTTTCCACACATTCATAATTGAAACATAGGGAAAAGCAACATACCAAAAATCCTCTTAAAATTACTTATAGTTCTTAAAGCAAGTGACTTTCAAAGACAGTGTAAAGGTTTAAAGGCCGCTCATGAATGGCAGAGGCAAGGGACAGTGACATTGCCGTATCGAGCAGGACAATGCCCTAGAGACTGACCATATATAAATATGATCAGCACCCAAGGCCCCTCTCAACCCAAGATAGGATCAAGATCAAGGAGGGGCAGGCAATGGCTGCTGGTGACTCAGCAGATAGACCTATAGGCTCCCACAAAGCCCCATCCTTAGCTCACAAGGATGGTGAGATTGCAGCGACCAAAGAAACTAACGAGTTTGAGCGGGACTCGAACCCCAATCTGGTGTTCGCCACTCAGGGATGTTAGCACATCGGCTACTTTTTAAAAGAATACTGTGCTTTAATTCGTTAAGACAAGTTTTCTAAAAATGAGATGTGACAATACAAAGCCCAGAAAAACAGGAAGGGTTAGGTTACCTTGTCTAGATATATTTGAAAAATAAATGAACAGTAAAGTTTCAAGACTAAAAATGGCCAAATTTATGCCCTGTGATATTTCTATCAAGTGTTTCCTGCCGAGATGGTTGTAATTCTATAAAAAGTCCTGCTTCATAAAAGAAAAAAACCCTGTTATAAAGCTGCACACTGTTCTCAAATTTTTATTTTGGTACCTTGCACTTCAACAACACAACCAAAAGATTCTTCATAGTAAATTTGTTTCGCAAATAAACACCACATCTTTGCACAACCATATTCAAGAGAGCACTTCACACCTCCCACCTAACCTTTTCATTATTAAGCTTCACTCTTGAATGTTTACGAATGCACCCAATTAGAGGTGAAATATCACTATCGTAAATGATCTCGACCACCGAGTCACTTTTTTAGATTTTCATACGAGTTGCCCAAAAGGTGTTTGTCCTTAAACGTGAGGAGAAAACATTTGTCCTTAAATGTGAGGAGAAAAAGTTTGTCCTTAAATATGAGGAGAAAACGTTTGTCCTTAAATGTGAGGAGAAAACATTTGTCCTTAAATGTGAGGAGAAAACGTTTGTCCTTAAATGTGAGGAGAAAAAGTTTGTCCTTAAATGTGAGGAGAAAACAAAACTAAAAGTAAGAGAATACTGTATATGAAAGACCAAAAGGCAGAGAACAATAAAGCTGGAGCTGAAAATACGACGTAAACAAAAATTGATGCAAGGCACATCTAGTCGTATCCCCTTGTGTTTTGAAAGGCAATGAGTCAAAACACTAGAATAATATATTTCCAATGACCAAAACACAATAGAATAGCAAATAGGGAAGAAATAGAAATGGAGAACCATCTTGTAGTATTGGACAATTTTGGGAAATATGACATTTCTCACTGTTTCTATCTTTTGTTTCTCCGTTCATGAAAGGCAAAGGCAAGAGACAGTGACTTTGCCCTAGAGACTGACCATATATATATATGATCAGCACCCAAGCCCCCTCTCCAACCAAGCTAGGACCAAGGAGGGCCTGGCAATGGCTGCTGATGACTCAGCAGATAGACCTACAGGCTCCCCCAAACTCCCCATCCTTAGCTCACAGGGATGTTGAGGTCATACTTCATTTGAATGCCATATCATTTCCTTCCCTGGTAGTTCCTTATATATAGAAGCTAAATATAATTTACATATTCTAGATTCTTTTTGGACAATTATTCTGAAGTTCTTTACGAAGGGGACTAATAACAGCCTGAATAAAGCAAAAAGCGGTAGATGGCTCAGAGAGCCAATGCCCCTTCCTGTTACATCATTTTCTTCTTAATTCCTTTTGCTGTTACCTAACTTGTTCAAAACTTGAGTTTGCTACCATTTATCATTTCTCATTTAAGAACAAATCCTTCAGGTGAGCTCTATGAAAGTCCGGATACATGACTCAGCAGATGGGTGCAAGTCCAGAAATCATATATTATTCAAGAAGTGAAGAATTCTAAAGCCAACATAACAGTTAATTAACAACCTATAAAAAGTGACTAAATAATCGACCATTTGCAATTTTACACGGTATTCTATCCATTTGACCAGAAATCATATATTATTCAAGAATTCTAAAGCCAACATAACAGTTAATTAACAACCTATAAAAAGTGAATGAATAATCGACCATTCGCAATTCTATATTCTATCCATTTGACCTAAAACTATCATCCATTGCAAAGTAAAATTTCACATTACACTTCCAGCTCTTTAAGCAAACTAATTTCATAGAGAGCTAGAGTGAGCCTTCAACATGAAGCTCAATGGTACCATTATTTTGCACTCATGGTTAACAAACTTCTTACTCCCGACATTGGCTATGTTGATAAAAATGGAGTCAGTAAATAAACAAAATAACTCTAACTTTACACTAGACAGTGGCTAATTGGCTATATTGACAATAAAATGAAAAAATAAATGGAATTAAGAAGACCAGAAGCCAAATAACCTGTATAGTATAGTACAATCGTATGTAAAATAATCATCTTTCTTGAAAACATTTCTTTCTCAAATCTCTGTTAAATTTATTAATAGATTTGGTATCCACACCTGTAAAATTATATATATACATACATACATACATATACCACGGCACTTCCCCCAATTTTGGGGGGTAGCCGACATCAAACAAATGAAATCGGCCACCCCCCAAAATTGGGGGAAGTGCCTTGGTATATGTATGTATGTATGTATATAATTATATACTGTATAATAGAAAAACGGATAAATCAATGCATCAACCACTCACTTCCTAATTCAAGAATGACATGATAAATGATCTTTACTACCAGTACAACCTAAAGTCCTTATACCTCATGGTAACTTGAAAGTCACAATGTTCACAATAACAGAAACAACCAGATTTCAATGGAAAAACTATTCAATCTATCTTTCTACTATGCAAATAAAATAAAAATAATTAAATGCAAATGTCTCATAAATCTTTCATATGAAACGTATACAAAAAATAATACTGTAGCAGATACTATTACTACCACTACTACTGTACTATTCATTGCTAGCACCTGAGTTATAATACGCATGCATCGAAGGTAGTTACCGAGATGCAGGGGACTCCTTCTCACTCTTATTTTACGTAACCTTACGGCATCACAACGGAAGTGAAAAAAAAAAAAAAGTTTTACGTCACCCAAGGTAAAGTTGCCCATTTCCTGCGATGAAACCGTGCGATACAGCTATTTGAGGGACTCCTTCTCACTCTCATTTTACGTAACCTTACGGCATCACAACGGAAGTGAAAAAAAGTTTTCTTACGTCACCCAAGGTAAAGTTGCCCATTTCCAGCGATGAAACCATGCGATACAGCTATTTGAGGGACTCCTTCTCACTCTTATTTTACGTAACCTTACGGCATCACAACGGAAGTGAAAAAAAAGAGTTTTCTTACATCACCCAAGGTAAAGTTGCCCATTTCCAGCGATGAAACCATGCGATACAGCTATTTGAGGGACTCCTTCTCACTCTCAACTTACGTAACCTTACGGTATCACAACGGAAATAAGGAAAAAGTTTTCTTACATCACCCAAGGTAAAGTTGCCGATTTCCAGCGATGAAACCATGCGATACAGCTATTCGTGTGACAGTAATCTCCGATAGGAGTAAGTTACCCTGCTTTTAGTTTTCCTTAGAACTATTTTACTCTCTTCTTTACCCTCATAGTATGTAACAAGTCCCGCTTTGGAAATCGAAGATATAAACGTATAAACTCGATTCCTTATAAACAGTTTAAAGTCACGTACAATACGTACACATTGCTTATGTCTCTCAGATCTGGAATAAGGATTTTAGTCAAGACTTTGAACTAATTAGAAAAACTATAGAAACCACGAAGATATAAACGTAGAAATTCGATTCCTTACGAATAGTTTAAAGTCACGTACAATACGTATACATTGCTTACGTCTCTCAGATCTGGAATAATTCTAGTCAAGACTTTGAACTCATTAGAAAACTATAGAAACCATATTTTCTTACATAATCAAATTTCCTAAACTATGGCTTACTAATACTGTTATAAATTTGTACAACAACAAATAAATATACTTATAAATAAGCTAAATCAATAAGATCTGGCTTCCTTAACAAAATATGGAATATACTTCAAGAAATTCAACAAATAAAGGACTCTGTTATTTTGATTCTGATATAAATTATATCTACGCAGATTAAAATTAGATTCTATTGAAAAATCTTTAAAAATAAACCTTAATATGTCAAACGCTAACAAACTTCCAGCACTTAAGCTTGCAAGTATATAGTTAAATATATATATATATATATATATATATATATATATATATATATATATATATATATATATATATATATATATGTATATATATGTATATATATATATATATATATATATATATATATATATATATATATGTATATATATATGTATATATATATATATATATATATATATATATATATATATATATATATATATATATATATATATATATATATATATATATATATATATATAATCTTTAGTCTCAAAGGGAAATATGTGACCTCAAATTTCTGTACATCGTTCGTAAAAGATATTGACAATTACACAATTCATAACGAGAATGCCAAAGAGTGATTTTACGACAAATTTTCGTTAGCTAACACCTAAAAATGTTAAACAATCTGTGCGTTAGTGCCAAAAATTGGGATACATTAATCTTTGAGGCTATAACAAAGTGTAATTCTACTAAAATTCCAATACAGTATATGACAACAAAGTTTCGAGTACACCTGAAAGTATCGTGACAATATTCGGTTTTCCAAATACATTATCTGAACCAGCAAATTGTTGAGACACCGAGAGAATCAAAAATGCCAAAAAAGAGCAATAATGCGACCGTGAAAAATACCGACCATGATATGTTCACAGAGGCTCACTTATCCGTTCTGGCACTTACACGTGGGAGCCGTTTATTCGGTCCACTGTATACCCATGAAGAAGGCATGGTCTTTGATCTCCTGTGGGCCAGCGACGCCACCTCCGAGCCTTTCTGTTGGGTGGGCACACAACAACTGAAAGGAAAATTCATCACTAAATTATTATTATTATTATTATTATGATTAATATTATTATTATTATTATTATGGCCCTGCTGCTGCCTCCGATGCC
The DNA here is from genome assembly GCF_036898095.1 of Palaemon carinicauda. Lineage (NCBI taxonomy): Eukaryota > Metazoa > Arthropoda > Malacostraca > Decapoda > Palaemonidae > Palaemon > Palaemon carinicauda. Next base: position 633,017 of record NC_090751.1, read on the forward strand.
TTAGATGACCGCGGAGGTAGCAGCAGTAGGGGATTCAGCATTATGAAGCTTCATCTGTGGTGGATAATGTGGGAGGGTGGGGTGTGGCACCCTAGTAGTACCAGCTGAACTCGGTTGAGTCCCTTGTTAGGCTGGAGGAACGTAGAGAGGAGAGGTCCACTTTTTTGTTTTGTTTCATTTGTTGATGTCGGCTACCCCCCAAAATTGGGGGAAGTGCCTTGGTATATGTATGTATGTATTATTATTATTACTGTATTATTAATAGCTAAACTACAACCCTAGTTGGAAAAGCAAGATGCTATAAGCCCAAGGGCTCCAATAAGTAAAAATACCCTAGTGAGGAAAGGAAATAAGGAAATAAATAAATGAGAAAAAATTAACAATAAAATATTTTAAAAACAGTAACATTAAAACAGATAATTAATATATAGACTATAAATAGACTTATGTCAGCCTGTTCAACATAAAAACATTTGCTGCAACTTTGAACTTTTGAAGCTCTACTGATTCAACTACCCGATTAAGGAGATCATGCCACAGCTTGGTCCCAGCTGGAATAAAACTTCTAGAATACTGTGTGGTATTGAAAAATTTAATTTGATATGTGGGAAACGTGATCATAATTAAATCTAGCTCATTTAACAGTACATAATATCTGGAAAAAAAAAATGATTTAAAGTTGCTCACATTTGGTATTCTATATACAAGTTAACCCTTTTACCCCCAGGCTATTTGGAACTTTCCAACCCTTAACACCCCGGGCATTTTTTTTTCAAGCACATTTTGCAATATATATTTTTTAAATTGCTTTAACAGCCTTAATTTTCATCATAGAGAGGTCAGGTTGGTCTCATTCTTTTGGAAAATGCCTGAAGTTTCTCATAAAGTTATCAAAAATATGCAAAAGAAAATGTAAATAGCAGTTTTTTGCAAGGACGTCCCAGTGCGTCCATGGGGGTAAAGGGATGAGTTTTGTGAAACGTACCAGTACGTCCATTGGGGGTAAAAGGGTTAATGAAGAATATTTAATTGAAATGACTGTTTGTTCAAAAAACATGTAAGAGGAAACTATTAGATTTTGGATTAAAAGGAAGATAAAATATGAAATAATACTAGGAAGATAATCTCACATATAAAGTTATCTTCCCAATTAAAAATCAAACAAAATAAAGATAACCAGATTTTCTCAATGGTAGTGTACATGAATTTTAATGGCCGTTCCAGCATTGCCGAAGTCCTGGTCCTACTAAAGGATAATGCCTACAGAACTATTCTCCTCAATAGCAAAATATATTCCCTAACATAAGCCTTACCTGAGAGAGGAGAGACGCAGCCTCCGGAGACAGGTGAGAAGGCATAAATAGTTCCGTGTGAGATGTGATACCCGAGGGATGAGCAGATGAAACACACTGCCGGGAGAACAAAATCATTAATGAATTCCAATTGTGCATGTTTTCACAGTATACTGCAATAAACTATCTAATTTTGTCGATTTATTTTCAATTTAGAATCATCATCATCTTCTTCTTTGTCGGCATCTTTTCCCACTTCTATGTGGGGTCAATGTTTCTGGCCCGCGCTCTCAATCTACCTCTTCCTCAGCGGTTAATCCCTTTATTATTTTTAATTTAGAATGAAAAACAAATGAGAAAAAACTGTAGTGGCACAAAGAGACACCTTGGCTTTATTTTGAAAGTGACCCAATTCTCAAAAGAAAATATTTACAACTTTAAAAAACATTAATCAACCAAAATAAAACACAGCATACCCTTAGATTTTAAAATTTTTAAGCTTTCATGCCTCCATTGAAATCAATTTAATTTTTATGATATTCCTTAGAATATTCTAAGACAATACAAATGGAGGTAAAAAAAACATTGTTGATATTTCTTGATGTACGTCAAAACCATTGTTAATATTACTAGGAAACTTTTTAAATAGACAGATGCAGGCCGAAAGCCTGTACAGGTATACCAATTAACCCTTTTACCCCCAGGCTATTTGGAACTTTCCAACCCTTAACCTCCAGGCATCTTTTTTTTTAAAGCACATTCTGCAATATATATTTTTTAAATTGCTCTAACAGCCTTAATTTTTGTCATAGAGAGGTCAGGTTGGTCTCATTCTTTTGGAAAATGCCTGAAGTTTCTCATAAAGTTATCAAAAATAGGCAAAAAAAATGTAAATAGCATTTTCTTGCAAGGACATACCAGTACGTCCATGGAGGCAAAGGGATGAGTTTTGTGAAACGTACCAGTACGTCCATTAGGGGAAAAAGGGTTAAGAATTAAATTTCGAAATCATCTACTCAGCAAATCCTCCTATTCACCAGTGAACTCACCTGACCAGTCAACATATGATACATGAGCGCTCCCACAGACCACCAGTCAGAAGCGGCACTTGGATACGTTAATGGAGATTCAAGCTCGGGGGCCAAATAGCCTTTCCACACGTTGAAGGCCTCGCCGTTCATTATCTTCCAGCCTTTGCCTCCTCGAATGTCATGCTGCACGCACGACCAGCGACTCTCGTAAGTCAGGAGGATACTTCCGCCTTCGTCCAGCAATAAGTTGTCAGGATTGAAGTCTCTGAAATATAAAATATAATTTATAATTTCTGAAAGATCTTAATGTAATGTAAAAATACAGTAAAATTAAGGATACAGTACATTTATTCATTACTATTACTGTATTATCATCACCATTACTAAGCTACAACCCTACTTGGAAAAACTTAATGTTACAAGCCCAAGGGCCCCAACAAGGAAAATAGCCCAATGAAAAAAAAGGAAATAAGGAAATAAACTATATATGAGAAGTATTACTTCTGAAAATCAGTAATGTTAAAACAGATCTATCATGAAGAAAGACTTACGTCAACCGGTTCAACATAAATACATTCGCTGCATGTTTGGCTTCTTAAGTTTCAGCGATTCCGCTGCCAGATTAGGAAGACCATTCCACAAAATTTTCTTTTCAAATAATCTAGCCAAACCTGCTATCTTCAACCATGCAATTTTACTGTTCAATAATACTGTACAATATTACATGTACACAGGGAAATGTATGACACCACATAACTGTTAACTGTAAAGCTGAAGACAGCATGAAAGTAGTACTAGTAATTTCAAATACTGATTAAAAAAGGGATTTTGACGAAGGAAAAATCTATTTCTGGGCAAGGGACCTGTGTCGCCCAGTGAAATGCTCCTTAAAGCACCATTTCTAAGGTATAAATGCTGCTAAATATACCAGAGAAAAAAGTTGCATGGAATGCCAGGAATATACCCAGCTCACTCACCCCTAAAAGGGTGTCGGTATTAATACTGGGGCGAGTGATACCACTACCAGAGGTCCTTTTCCAATTAGACTTCTCCCTCCTCAACATCCCCCGTTACTTTGAGGTGTCGTTCTCTACAGCTACTGCCCCTCCCCACCACTACCACTACCCATCCTTCTCCCCTCATTCCTTCTAAGCATATTAATCACTTTAGCCTCATTAATATCATCTGAATGGACTTGTCAACAATGCTGAAAATCAAACGGTACGAATGTCAATCATTCGCTACTTATCTATAAAGTTACCTAGTCATACATCAAGATTGGAAAAATCAACAAAAGGTAAAATGCTATGCCTTAAAAGAATGCAACACCTAAACTATACAGAACATATTGTACTGTACTTAACACTTTTACTCCAAATGGACGTACTGGTACGTTTCACAAAACTCATCCCTTTACCCCCATGGACGTACTGGTACGTCCTTGCAAAAAACAGCTATTTACATTTTTTTTTTGCATATTTTTTTTAACTTTATGAGAAAGTTCAGGCATTTTCCCAAAGAATGAGACCAACCTGACCTCTTATATGATGAAGATTAAGGCTGTTAGAGCAATTTAAAAAAAAAATATATTGCAAAATGTGCTTGAATATATATATATCTGAATATCAATATATCTAGACAAAATGTGCTCATTCTTTTGGAAAATGCCTGAAGTTTCTCATAAAGTTATCAAAAATATGCAAAAAAAAAATGTAAATTGCAGTTTTTTGCAGGGACGTACCAGTACGTCCATTGGGGGTAAAGGGATGAGTTTTGTGAAACGTACCACTATGTCCATTGGGGGTAAAAGGATTAACATATTACATATATGTGTACTTTACTTACCCCCATATGATACCTAAAGTATGCAAAGCAGTGAGCGCCGATATCACCTGCGAGGACCAGATCTTCACAATGCCTTCGGGCAGTCTCGGCCGTGCGTCGTGACCACGGTTGGCCGAATACTGCTCCAAGAGGCTTCCGATGGAATTCTCTAGTGGCTCTGCATAATGACCCGGACTAAGATTATCTTTAGGCCCATTTGTACTAACGTTGTAGTTTCTATTATCGTCAGTAGCGTCCAACGGCCCCTCGGGTAGGTTGTTACCATGAGGTACTGCGTTTTGAGAACTAACCTCATTTGCTGGTTCACTTTTTACAACTGAATTATTTACTTTTCCTTCACTTTCCTTGGCAGGTGTTTTTAACGATAAACCCGGAGAGTTCAGACCTTTAGACGGCTGTTTTTCTTTTCTATCAGTTTTCTGACTAGAGACTTCTACTTCCAAATGAGCAGCCGTGGTGTCATACACAGATGCAACTTTGGAACCACTTTTAATTTCCTGGGATTTTCCACCTTCCGTTATTTTTGTCCCTTTGCAAACGGCTTTTGCCTTATCCTGTTGATCGGGAGTTGCACTTGCTCCGTCAAAAGGGAGCTCTGAATGCTCGACGGACGCACTTTCGTCTGATTCGTTCAGTGCTAACACGCTCCGAGTTTTACTTTGCTGCAATGTATGATCGACATTCTGCAACAACATTTTCGAGTTCCTTATCAAGTCCTCTATATCGAGGAGAGCCAGTTCAGAGTCTTCTCTTTTCGTCCACGAGAACGACGGCAGGGTTACGCTCGCAAAGGACGTGTCCGTCACGCTAATTTCGTCTTTGTCGTCGTCGACCTTCAAGTGAGTGTCTGGACTACCGGCTCCTACCCTCGCGACCACAGCAGCAGCACCTTTCCCATTATCTGAACTAATCTCTACGTTATCACATAATCTGTAAAAATTATCACACTGGACTTCTTCACCAATATCACTTAAATAACATGGAACTTCTTCAACAATAGTCTCTTTCCCAGACGTGATTTGACCATGTCCTTCTACTTGAGAGTTATGATCATTATTTTTCCTCTCGCTCTTCAAATACGTCTCGTCGGCTTCCACCGCATCGAACGTTATCTTGACCTCTGGCAATGGCATTGGATCAGGCAGCAGATCAGGAACATTGGGAGGCAAGGAACAACTGAAATCTTCGCTGACTCCCGAAAGGGTATCACTTCCGATACTAACGCTATCGCCATTGACTTCGGTATTGTTACGAATTTCACAAACTGCACCGCCAACGATGTGTCTCTCTTCTGGAGTTGGTATCTTTGCCTCTTTCACCTTATCTCTCTCCGTGTGCTCACCCTCTTCGGTGCATACCGACGTCAAGATCAAAGCTCCCGTACTGCTGGATTTTGGCACCGAATCACCATCCTGATTTGCGTCGTCCCCAACAGGGGTAATAACAACCATGGAAGAAGAGGATGGTAAACTAGGAGTGTAATCAGAAAATATCGGCAGATATCCATCCGGCAAACAAGATGAAGACGCCTCTGAACAAGTGGAGCATCCGTCAACTGAACCGTTATCGGGCACAGCGAGGAGGTTATTAGACGGAGGAGGAAGAGGACAAGACTGTTGTGAGGAAATGTTGGACACCATGGAAGGCGTCTCACAGAGGGATAGACCATCGATGGCCAATCCATCGCAGTCTGCATTTTCCAATAAGAGGCGGCGGCCGGCATATGTGTTTTCGCTCGTTATGTCGAACAATTCTCCGTGGCCTGGATATGCTTCGGACACATATTTACCGATGTGACTCCATAATTTACCACCACTGTAATGGAAAGAAAAGTGCATCAATTACATTATATTAGAAAATGTAAATGTATTTAGACAAGATAACTTTTTGATTAATAATGAGGAAACAATGTCAAGAAAGACAAATGACCATATAATTTTGAAATTAAATATAAAGATACAAATGGGTTAATTATTCCTATGAGAGAGAACTATATACCCAACCAGCAGAAGTATTCAAATGAATTTGTACTACAAACTCTTAAATATCAATTTATTGTCTGATGACTTACTCAGAATAATGAACAATTTTATTGCCGGTCCAAAATAACCTGACCATTATTAATATCATTATCCTTATTATTAAGAGTTCCATCAAAACATGAAGTCGACATTCTCATCTTTCAAAGGACTGGCAACATAACATGAACAAATAATAATAAGACATTCTAATCGGTTTCATGTCAGTATCTCTGGAGGCCAACAATTTCCAAAGTTATAGTTAAAGCATTTCTTCATGGAGGGGTGACTTTCCCCACTCTTAAGTGTACCTCAATCTCAATTGTAAACCACCCAACAATATCCTGCCAATACAAGTCTATTTCTATGCTTACAATAAATAAAGACTTTGTAAATCTGCTGTATATTGAGAGCTTCAAGATGGAAATAATTTAGAATGTGAAGCATAATTTAATATACCAGATTCCAAGTACCAGATTACACAAGAACAGTGTCTATAGCTTGAATATATTAACCCTTTTACCCCCAGGCTATTTGTAAATTTCCAACCCTTAACCCCCAGGGGTTATTTCTCTTCAAGCACATTTTGCAGTATATTATTTCAAATTGCTCTAACAGCCTTAATTTTCATCATAGAGAGGTCAGGTTGGTCTCATTCTCTTGGATAAATGCCTAAAGTTTCTCAAAGAATTATCAAAAATATGCAAAATAAAATTTAAATAGGAGTTTTTAGCAAGAACGTACCGGTATGTCCATGGGGGTAAAGGGATGAGTTTTCTGAAACGTACCAGTATGTCCTTTGGGGGTAAAAGGGTTAAGGAGGGTTCCAACCGAACGTGTAGCATACATGATAGTAGTACGGAAAGATGGAAACATATATTAACCCCTTCGCTACTGCTCGGTTGCACTGTAACCCGTCCCGGCATACCACTTGAGAACCCCCTTTGATTGCCAGCATATCAACATTCACTTGCGGCCAATAATTATAATAGCAAAAATAACAATAATATAACAATATAAGTAAATATCATTACTATCACTGCAACACACTAATCCTCATCTTGGGTATCAGACCCTAAAACAGAAGCACTATCATCACCCAAGCAAAAATATATGTGAAATAGGACAAAAATAAATGAGAAAATTGTTTATAATTCAAATTCACAATTTTTACTCGTAAAACTACGACAATCCTTCACGAATGACTGCCTGAGGAACACAGGCTACGTATTCAAGAAAGCCCTCCCCATACCTCATATGAAGATGACGTCACGACGTCCATCAGATAGTTATTGGTGGAAATGAATAGTGGGTGGAGCTTCAGCAACTCTCTGGTAAACAATACGTTGCCTTAAACCCCTCCCAATGTATAAAACCTGCTTTGCTTGGTTAGGAACAAAGAATTACGTAGACGTATACGTTGCTGCTCTTTCTTACTGTATGGTAAAACAAATACACATTTAAGTAGCAGCGTTGAAGGGGTTAATACATCTATATTAAGCATCTATTTCTATTTACCAAGGTACTTCCCAAATTTAGGAGGTACCCAACATCAAACAAATGAACAAAAGGGGACCTTTCCCCTCTCCGCTACTCCCAGCCTGACGAGGGATTCAGCCGAGTTTGGCTGGTACTGCTGGTACATTAACCCTTTTACCCCCAAAGGACGTACTGGTACGTTTCACAAAAGCCATCCCTTTACCCCCATGGACGTACCGGTACGTCCTTGCAAAAAAATGCTATAAACATTTTTTTTTTCAGATTTTTGATAACTTTTTGAGAAAATTCAGGCATTTTCCAAGAGAATGAGACCAACCTGACCTCTCTATGACAAAAATTAAAGCTATTAGAGCAATTTAAAAAAAATATACTGCAAAATGTGCTGGGAAAAAAATAACCCCCTGGAGGTTAAGGGTTGGAAATTTCCAAATAGCCTGGGGGTAAAAGGGTTAAGCATCAGTAATAGAAATAACACACACACTCACCTAATAAATTTGAGCACGAGGTATATAGCGCTGTCAGTCTCGTGGTACCTAATGATAGGTACCATATATGGCACGCTTTGAGGCACAATTGTTTTCTCTCCGCTTCCACCACCACTCTTGATAAGCACCTGCAAATCAAATTACTGTATAGAGTTTTCCAGATAGAAGAAATATCACAAATTACTGGTAATTTGTATTTTTCCTAACATACTTACCAAGAACTACTTTCTTAGGAGTTACCTGGAACCTCCTCTCAACCAACCAGAGTTTTGTGTGCCTCGAGATTGCCCTCAGAGCACGTATCCATCCGCATAGGCCTATCACCACAGAAAACGGAAGTAGGGTAAACTACACAAAACTCTGGTCGGTTGAGAGGAGGTTCCAGGTAACTCCTAAGAAAGTAGTTCGAGGTAAGTCCCTGTGTTGGAACAAATATTATTTAAAGGCTTTAAAGGTTTAAAGGCCGCTCATGAATGGCAGGGGCAAGGGACAGTGACATTGCCCTATCAAGCAGGACAATGCCCTAGAGACTGACCATATATCATATGATCAGCGCCCAAGCCCCCTCTCCGCCCAAGCTAGGACCAGGGAAGGCCAGGAAGTGGCTGCTGATGACTCAACAAATAGACCTATAGGCTCCCCCAAATCCCCCCCAAAAGCTTAGCTCAAAAGGATGGTAAGGTTGCAGACACTAATGACACTAACGAGTCTGAGTGGGACTCGAACTCCCATCTGGCAAACACCAGACAGAGACGTTACCAATCAGGCCACAACAATGACAAACTTGATTTGAAATAAAACATAATACAGTAAATATACTACAAAATTCACACGAGAACTAGCCTGAAAATCTAATTACCTTTATAGCAACTGTATCTCCATTTGTTGTGTCCGTGGCTATGATGACGGAGCCCGCCGAGCCTGCGACTCGATATCTCTTGAGGTCTGACGCTCGACACTTCAGACCAGCTTCGCCGCTTACATCGGCCTCTACGGCAGAACCGTCGCAATCCTAAGCGATAGATTTATTTATAAAGTTGAGTAAACAAAAGTTTTGCATAAAAAATACTATATTATATCAAACCCTATACAAATATTATTATTTCTATAAGGTAGAGTATTTTAACTAATCTTAATGATGATAATTCAAAATACAAATGGTAACCAGGTGAATCACCAATCCAATTACTGTATAGATAACAAAAGCATCTTCAACAAACCAAGTGGATTATTACAAAATGTCCCACATTGATTTCATAATCTATTACCACTTACTACCCTCCCTAAACCTCTGAGGATCCCATTCATGGAACCATAAATGCTATATAGACAAATTATTCAGCTTCCTAATCCATTTTTCAGTTTATTTCTATACTCATTCCATTGTTATTTAACCTTGGAAAAGTCAACATAACCAGGTTGACAAGTCGTCATTGCTCCCCGGCCAAAAGTCATGAGTCTTGCAGAGATTTGGTCATGACAATATTAAATATCAGAATGCCTGAATCTTGGCTATAACCTTTGTTCTTTTGAGTGTTATGATACTCCAGCATTCAGTATCAAGATAATTTCTTAACCCTTTTACCCCCAAGCTATTTGGAACTTTCCAACCCTTAACCACCAGGCGTTTTTTTTTTAAGCACATTTTGTAATATATTTTTTTTAAATTGCTCTAACAGTCTTAATTTTTGTCACAGAGAGGTCAGGTTGGTCTCATTCTTTAGGAAAATGCCTGAAGTTTCTCATAAAGTTATCAAAAATATGTAAATAGCAGTTTTTTGGCAAGGACGTACTGGTACGTCCATTGGGGGTAAAAGGGTTAATAAATAGATGTGCTGGGTATAAACTTCAACTTGAAACAAAACAACAGGAGGGAGATCTACTACTAAAGTACTCAATTTTAGGATGATGGAATATCATTGTTAATAAAGATTTCTCTTTAAATATAATCTCTACATTTAGATCCCTTTCGAAGTATTGTTTTTCAAATAACTCCCCTACCATACGGCAGAGGCATTGATAGTTAACAGTTCTAAATTATAAAGACTGTAGGTTAGGCATAGCCCCATTTTAAACAGATCCAAATGCCTTCTTATAGAAGGTCAATGAGCAACGTAATCCTAACCTGATCCTTTCTCTTATCTTTGCGCGTCAGCCTCGCCATTAACTGTTCGGCACGTTGCAGGTACTGAGCGGTCTTGCGTCTGACGGCTTCTCTCCGGCTGCCGTCTCCGTCTCCTGAAACATGAAAAAGGATATACTGAGCGATAACGTTTCGACTTTAACCTTTTTACCCCCAGGCTCTTTGGAAATTTCCAACCCTTAACCCCCAAGGGGTTATTTTTTTCCCAACACATTTTGCAGTATATTTTTTTTAAATTGCTCTAACAGCCTTAATTTTTGTCATAGAGAGGTCAGGTTGGTCTCATTCTCTTGGAAAATACCTGAATTTTTTCAAAAAATTATCAAAAATATAAAAAAAAAAATTTTTATAGCATTTTTTTGCAAGGACGTACCGGTACGTCCATGGGGGTAAAGGGATGGGTTTTGTGAAACGTACCAGTATGTCCTTTGGGGGTAAAAGGGTTAAACAGTTCATCATTTAATATAATACAGTAATGGAGAGGGGTGGAGAGGGGGCTTGGGCACTGATCACATGTATAATAGGTCAGTCTCTAAGGCATTGTCCTGCTTGATAGGGCAATTTCACTGTCCCTTGCCTCTGCCATTCTTGAGCGGCCTTTAAACCTTAAAACATGTTGGGTGATCTAGCCAAGAAGCATAAATTAAAGGACTCATTTTTGTACAGCTATAAAAAATAAAAATAATTTTGAAAATTGTACACAAATACAAACTATCATGCTTTAACCATTTTACCCCCAAGTTAAGGTTAAATTTTGAGCACATTTTGCTAAATATTTTATTTTCAAAATGCTCTAACAGGCTTGAGTTTTGTCATAGAGAGGTCAGGTTGGTCTCATTCTTTTGGAAAATGCCTGAAGTTTCTCATCAAATTATCAAAAATATGCAAAAACATGTAAATAAGTGTTTTTGCAAGAACGTGCCGGTACGTCCATTGGGGGTGGAAGGGTTAATAGGACTATTCTTTAAGCCGTTTTAGCACCGCTGAAGATAATCCATATTTCAAAGAGCGAAAGGTATGAATACGCATAAAAATAAACTTATTTTCCATTTAGAGAAGAGAGAAATTAGCAATAGAAATGAGTAATAACATTCTAAAAAAAAAGTACCAACCACTCTAGTTAAGCAATACTAAAGAAAATCTTCAACTTAAAAACTTTGTAAGTAAAAATTTTGTTGACTTTCTCCTAGGATAAGTTTCCCCTAGCTCACATGCCTACAATTTTCAGCTGCAAGAGTCGACAAAAAGTCCTGTTTCATATTGCCAACGTCGTCTCGCTTACTGCATTAAATTATAATTTTTTGATACAATATCTGAGATTTGGGATATCAGTTCAATCTGTTTGTATCTCTGAATTTCTTTAAGTTGAGGACCTGATGGAATAAAAATATTTTAAAACTGAATTGCAACAAACGCCAACAATAATTTCATTTTTTTTTTCTTTTTATATGACATATCTGTTTTTGACGTTGTTAATAGTTTATATATGACATATCTATTTTGACGATGTTCCTTTTTTTAGAATGATTTATTTTTAATTTGTTCCCATCATTTATTTATTTTCTTATTTCCTTTCCTCACTGGGCTATTTTTCCCTATTGGAGCCCTTGGGCTTATAGCATCTTGCTTTTTCAACTAGGGTTGTAGCTTGGCTAGTAATAATAATAATAATAATAATAATAATAATAATAATATCTAACTTCTTTCATAGAATAACAATAACCTACAAAAATTACTTCTTAAAGAAAAGATTTAACAACTATATGAATAAACATGCATGGTGTACTTTTTAAGCTGAATTCTCTTTAAAACAGCAACATAAAACAGAACTTTTAAACTCCTTTACTTACTATTCATTCTGATCTTCGTGGAACATTTAATTCAGCGCAAACGACAAAAGATATGTGCTACAAGCAAAATATAAATCTAACTGAATAAAATTCACAGCATACATTTCATAAAACAATATTACAACAATATATTCTCTATCATACATAAAAGCGATTGCTTACATGCTAGCAAGATGTCAAAAAGCATCTGAATTATACGAAATATTTGAAACAAAAACACAAATACACAAGAGGTTCTATGGCATATCTTACTCTCATTTACTTCAAAGCAATACCAATGGTATAAGTACAATGGTCATTCCTCCTTATAAATGCCATGTAAAAAGATCAGAAAGATAATTAAAACTAATGCTTAATATGCTTTATGACACTCTGCAAAATAAATATAATCATAATATTAATAAGGAAAATAATAATCATAAACTGGTCATGACTGAGCTCATAAATTGTCATCACTCAGAACAAGAATTCGCTGGAACGAATGTCATACACAAGAACAAGTGTCACATACACAAGAACAAGTGTCACACACACAAGAACAAGTGTCACATACACAAGAACAAGTGTCACACACAAGATCAAGTGTCACACACAAGAACAAGTGTCACACACACAAGAATAGGTGTCGCGCACAGAAGAACAAGTATCGCACACAGAAAAACAAGTGTCATACATAAGAACAAGTGTCACACACACAAGAATAGGTGTCACACACACAAGAATAGGTGTCACACACACACAGGAACAAGTGTTACAGACACAAGAACAAGTGTCACACATATGAATAGATGTCACACACCCAAGAACAATTGTCACACACAAGAAGAAATGTCACACACACAAGAACAAGTGCCACACACAAAAGAATAAATGTCTCACACACAAGAATAGGTGTCACACATGAGAACAAGTGTCACACACACAAGAACAAGTGCAACACACAAGAACAAGTGTCACACACAAGAACAAGTGCAACGCACAAGAACAAGTGTCACACACAAGAACAAGTGCAACGCACAAGAACAAGTGTCACACACAATAACAAGTGTCACACACACAGGAATAGGTGTCGCACATAGAAGAACAAGTGTCGCACACAGAAAAACAAGTGTCATACATAAGAACGAGTGTCTCACACACACAAGAATAGGTGTCACACACACAAGAACAAGTATCACACACAAGAATAAATGTCCCAAACACAAGAATAGGTGTCACACACACAAGAACAAGTGTCTCACACACAAGAACAAGTGTCTCACACACACAAGAATAAATGTCCCAAACACAAGAATAGGTGTCAAAAACACAAGAACAAGTGTCACAAACACAAGAACAAGTGTCATACACAAAAACAAGTGTCACATACATAAGAACAAGTGTCACACACACAAAAATAGGTGCCACACACACACAAGAACAGGTATTACACACAAGAATAGGTGTCACACACACAAGAACAAGTGTCTCACACACACAAGAATAAGTGTCTCACACACACAAGAATAAATGTCACAAACACAAGAACAAGTGTCATACACAAAAACAAGTGTCATATACACAAGAACAAGTGTCACACACACAAGAATAGGTGTCACACACACAAGAATAAATGTCCCAAACACAAGAATAGGTGTCTCACACAAAAACAAGTGTCACATACACAAGAACAAGTATCACACACAAGAGTAGGTTCCTACACAGAAGAACAAGTGCCATACACAAGAACAAGTGTCACACACAAGAATAGGTGTCACACACACAAGAACAAGTGTCACACACAAGACCAAGTGTGGTCACAGTCAAATACCCAAGCAGCAAGTGTAAAGAGAGATGGAAGTGGTGGTGGGCAGGGCTACACTCAGGAACTGGCCACATAGTAAGGGTCTGAAAGTGTGCCAAGAATTCCTGCGTCCAACTGTACATCAAAGACAATAATTAATGTTCTTTGCCGTATTCCTTTAGCTCCATCTTTTCCTTTTACTTGTCATCCATTCTGTTTATTCTATCCTTAATATCAAACTCTTTTGCTTTACTTTATTCCTTCACTTACTTTTTTAAAAACAAATCCTTTGGGCGACCCCTACGAGATTATGTTAATGCAAATTTGTCACGTCCCTAAGCTGCTTTATATCCAATAGCAATCTATCGTGGATAATGCTGACAATTCAACACCTATTGCTTTATAAGAATGTACTACTAAAGAATAACAAAGCTATAGTATTCAAAGACCATAAAAGAATTTGTAAAGTTAGTGAGTAGGCCACGGGGAACTACTAACACTGTGGTGCTGAAGAATTTGATCACCTACGTGAAAACCACCCAAGATAATGAATGAAATGATGAAAGGCCTTCAATTGGCAGTTAAATGGATATTTCTAAGGCCCTCAAGTACTGTAACACACTGCTATAAATTGTTTTCTATAATTAAAAGTTGAAAATTCTTCGCAAAATCATATATTTGAAGCCCAAGGTATTTAAAAAGGACTGGCAGTATATCACTTCCCTCCATTATCATACATGAATACCAGCATACAATGATTAATGGAATAATTGTACAGTAACCTAACAAATTTCATTATACATTCCAACCTTGTTCACACTTTTGAGAGAGAGAGAGAGAGAGAGAGAGAGAGAGAGAGAGAGAGAGAGAGAGAGAGAGAGAGAGAGAGAGAGAGAGAGAATCTATCGCAAACTAAAAACTTACAATTTGCAACATGACTACAAAGTACATCACAAAAAAACGTCAAGCCTAATCTACAACATGAAAAGTACTCGTTTGTAATGGCATGCATATACGGCCTACCAAAACAAAAAATTACCTCTCTTTTTGGACTGATCCTCGGTAGTACCTGCGGCATGCAAATACAAAAAGTTTCAGACATTGAGCTTCGCTTCTCGATAAACACAAATAGTTAGTCACTCTGTGCACAGGCAAGGCGTTGCGACACGTTGACGTCTTTATCTGAAAGACGTCACCGTGACGCAATCGACAGTGTACTAAACAAAAATCTGGTGGCACTTTTGGTTAATAATGCAGACTAACACAAGAGAAAGTGTATAGACAAAACAAATGATTTCAGCGGCATATGCAATATTTAGAGAATGGATAAAGAGCTGATGCATTGTCTTCTAAACAGTGATCATAAACACATCTAATACAGTACCAGTTATTTCAAGTTTAAATAAGTACAATTTTAAAAACACTACCTACATTTTGTTTAGATAACAACAGTATAGATTAAGGCCTTTCAACTGAAAAATGGTTTACCTTGATGAACATAAAATAATACGATATATATTTTGTCACACTATACTGTACAGTAATTTGCTAAACTACGATGACAGACGTCAAAATGCCCCAAGAGTTTATTTATTTAGTGTACATCCTCAACACTAACAAATTTCCAAGAGTCTACAAAAAATAAACAACAAATAAGTCTAAGGAAAAACTCTTAAAATATATTACGGGGACAGAGGTATAATATACAGCAAGTGGAAATAGGGGACAGAAGAACGCTCCAAAGACCCTCGAGTAATGCCTACAGTGAACTGCATGAGGTACACTGACAGCAGTAACCAACCATCCTTCCTCCCGAGGCTAATATCTATAGAAGAACTTTCAATGTCGACATCGGTAATGACGGACTGATACTAGACTAGGAAACCAAGATATGGGATTCTGCCTCTAGCTGGGTAAAATTGAGAGAATTTTTCTTTAAAAGTTAAAAGTTGAAGTTGCGGGTTTAAGGTCTCCACTCAAACGATCTACATCATTCTGCTCGGGCGACCATAAGCCAGCAGGGACTATCACTAGCCCCCTCTAACCTTGCCCCAGGCGCCACCCTGGGGAGTACCCCCGGTAGAAGGTCTCACAATATCCGCGTCCTGGTGGGGACGCGAACTCGGGACCTCTGAAACAGAAGCCCGCGACACTACCAACCTAGCTATACTTTAAATTAATTTAACTGGGATCTTTTGTTCCAATGAGCAGTTCAATTTTTTTTCATGGTTAACTGATAGAATACATGACAGTAATCTTATTTATTGTTTCTTTGGAAATCTATTTCCATTTCAATAAAGTTTTCCTAACATTTTTTAATGCCCTGCCATTACCTGCTTTAAAGTCTAGTCTCTCCTTATACTGCTTATTCTTCTTGACAAATTTTCTTACCACATATATAAACAGTTCGCTACACAAAGCAAAATTGCTTATTCCAATTCAAGCAAATACAGTTGAGCTCACTTCCTTCTCTTCCATAACAATGAGTTAATAGTCAATTTACATTCCTTATATGTTGAAAGGTTACTTCTTTCTGCCTATCTACTAATATCAATCCATAAACTGCCCCGCAAATCTGTCGGTAAGGGTACAGTATTGCCATCTTCCATAATACCACAATTCACTCACTCATACGAACTCTATGGAGATTGTAAATTCACCTGAGGACATTTTTATAGCTCAAAACTGGTAACACTTGCATTCTTTGTTAAGAAATTCCAATTAACCTTTGCATATAATACAAAAAAAAACCTTTGCTATAAAAAATAACGGGTGGATAACGGGGAAGGGTGGGCTGTGGCACCCTAGCAGTACCAGCTGAACTCGGTTGAGTCCCTTGTTAGGATGGAAGGAATGTAGAGTAGAGGTCCCCTTTTTTGTTTTTGTTTCATTTGTTGATGTCGGCTACCCCCCAAAATTGGGGGAAGTGCCTTGGTATATGTACAGTATGTATGTATAAAAAATATAGCCTTGAGAATGTACCCAGATTTCAAGCAATGAAAACATTGGTTATGAAGTAATTTAGTAAGCTGAAAAAAAGACAACTGCAGTTAATCAAAATAGAGCAACCTAAGAGAAAACCTACCTTGGACACCTTGCAACAGAGTTCCGACACCTTCTCGGTACATATTGAGAGCTTGTTTGTAATCTTTTTTCTGCTCGTGCAGTTGCGCCTCCGATATTTGCTGAGCTGCTACGAATATATACTGGCTACTAGCCACCTCTTGAGGACTCGGCACTTTAGCCTTCGGTACGACAGGAATAACGGACTTTGTCAATGGCGTGAGAGGAGTCAGCGGAACGGAGTTCTTGCGACCGCCGATGCTGATCTTTCTGGATACGTCAATGGGCGGAAGAGGGTGACATCCCTTATCTTTAGCAGTCGCTGCATCGGAATGTTGCGCAGCACCTTCGTTTGGGTAAGGTCTCTGCTGGTGCTTTGGCGAATCGTGAACGGGATTCTCGTAGATGCAGCAAGGCTGCGACGAGACGCTCGAGAGAGAAGAGGCGGAGGGATGTCTCTCGCTTTGATTACGATTTGGATCTCTCTGGGTGTCGCAAGAATTTTCAGTATCAAAATTAAAAATGTCCTCCTCTACACTATTGTCATACAGCAAGTTCCAACTAAGGTCAACCCCCTTTCTTTCCTGATTCCTGGATGTTCCTGCACTATTATTTTGATAATTTTGCATTTGCGACTGTAATCCTCTAACGTCATTGTCGGTGGTCGTTTCTCTCGAGCTGTGTTTGATTTCCTTCGACAAAGGCGTTATTACGGATGAATTATTATGCATATTTTCATTACTTATAGTTTCGTCTCCTTTATTGCTAACTGCATCAACACCACGGGGCCTTGCATTCGACGATACATCGTAACTCACGGGAAACGCAGGCTCTAAACTTGTTGGACTTGTCGGAGAGTCCAAACTAGAGCACACGCTGAAGTCATCTTCAGTATCGCTCATCTGCGAATACAGTGACGACAGTCCTTGTATTCCGAGCGTAGATGCCAGGTGTTCGGCTTCTTTGGATCTAGAAAGGAATATAACGATCAATTAATTTCTTGTCAGGTATAATCAAGATATGCTAACATTAACTTAAAAAGATATTGATATAAATGAAACAGATCAAGGTAAACATTTTTAAATAAATAAATCTAATTATCCAATTGCTAAGGAATTATATAGAATATTACATAGTGTAAATTAATTATGGCACTTGCAGTATCTGCCATACATACATAAAAAAAATGCCATGGCAATTTTCATACATAATTCTTTAACATATGACTTTCCTGGCTTGTCCCAGAAACTAATAAGTCCTATTATTATTATTATTATTATTATTATTATTATTATTATTATCATTATTATTATTATTATTATTATTATTACTTGCTAAGCTACAACCCTAGTGGGAAAAGCAGGATGCTATAAGCCCAGGGGCCCCAAAAGTGAACATAGCCCAGTGAGGAAAGGAAACAAGGAAAAATAAAATATTCTAAGAACAGTAACAACATTGAAATGACAAATTTGTAATAATCTGTCATTTTTCTTCGCACACAAACAACACTATTTACATTGGGCACACTGTTTTAGGCAAAGCTGAACCAGCCATGACAACTCGAGCGAGGGACAACCTACTTTAAACCTTCTAATAAAATCATTACTTCATTTTTCATTATCAATGTATAATTGGTAATTATTCTAACGCCATTCTAAATATTTACAGGAAAACTCATTAACCTGGAACTACCTTTCTATAGTAACATTTGCTAAAACTTAACCCTTTTACCCCCAGGCTATTTGGAAATTTCCAACCCTTTACCCCCAGGGGTTAATTTTTTTCAAGCACATTTTGCAGTATATTTTCTTTAAAATTGCTCTAACAGCCTTAATTTTCGTCATAGAGAGGTCAGGTTGGTCTCATTCTCTTGGAAAATGCCTGAAGTTTCTCAAAAAATTATCAAAAATATGAAAAAAAATTTAAATAGCAGTTTTTTGCAAGAACGTACCGGTACGTCCATGGGGGTAAAGGTATGAGTTTTGTGAAACGTACCAGTACATCCTTTGGGGGTAAAAGGGTTAACCTGGAACCACCTTTCTACAGTAACATTTGCTAAAACTTAATCTCCCAACTTATTTTTGTAATTTCCATGCTCTTTACAAAGTCCTTAGCATCGTGCCAGCAAGCATCAAGCATCAGTATACAAAAATGAGAAACTGTTGGAACTTAGATATACGTCTACTTTAGGCTCTAGAGCCTTTAAATATGCGGCCCCGAGACTATATAATAAGCTCGCACGAAACATTCGAATGAGTGAAGACATTACGGCTTTCAAGAGGAAACTGAAGACTTTCTTATTCAAAAAATGTTATTTTTATTAGTAAAATAAATTTTTGAATATACTTACCCGATAATCATGTAGCTGTCAACTCCGTTGCCCGACAGAATTCTATGGAGGGATACGCCAGCTATCACAATACTAGAAGGGGGTGTACTTACCAGCGCCACCTGTGGCCAGGTACTCAAGTACTTCTTGTTGACACCTCCTCAATTATTCCTCGGTCCACTGGTTCTCTATGGGGAGGAAGGGAGGGTCGATTAAATCATGATTATCGGGTAAGTATATTCAAAAATTTATTTTACTAATAAAAATAACATTTTTCAATATTAAACTTACCCGATAATCATGTAGCTGATTCACACCCAGGGGGGTGGGTGAAAACCAGTGTACAAGATTAAAGGATAGCTAAGTATCCCATATTTCATATAACAGTTATCTCAAATAACAATGAAATAATAAGTACCTGGTAAGGAAGTCGAATTGAACCGTTACTCTGCCTCTTTTTTAGGTTCGTCTTCCTTACTGAGCGCAGCGTTCCTCTTGGAGGCTGAATCAACCCAAAGGTGCTAAAGTATATAGGGTTGCAACCCCTACTAAAGGACCTCTACAAAACCTCTAACCCAGGCGCTTCTCAAGAATGAATAGACCACCCGCCAAATCAAAAGGATGCAGAAGGCTTCTTAGCCTACCGTAACAACCATAAAAACAACAATAAAAGCATTCAAGAGAAAGGTTAAAAAAGGTTATGGGATTAAGGGAATGTAGTGGCTGAGCCCTCACCTACTACTGCACTCGCTGCTACGAATGGTCCCAGGGTGTAGCAGTTCTCGTAAAGAGACTGGACATCTTTAAGATAAAATGATGCAAACACTGACTTGCTCCTCCAATAGGTTGCATCCATTATGCTCTGCAGAGAACGGTTTTTATTAAAGGCCATCGAAGTAGCTACGGCTCTTACTTCGTGGGTCCTTACCTTCAGCAATGCAAGGTCTTCCTCCTTTAAGTGAGAATGGGCTTCTCTAATCAGAAGCCTTATATAATACGAAACCCCGTTCTTGGACATGGGCCTCGAAGGTTTCTTGATGGCACACCATAAGGCTTCTGACTGTCCTCGAATAGGTTTAGACCTCTTAAGATAATATTTGAGAGCTCTGACAGGGCAAAGAACTCTCTCTAGTTCGTTACCTACCATGTTGGAGAGGCTAGGTATTTCAAACGATCTAGGCCAAGGACGTGAAGGAAGTTCGTTCTTTGCTAGGAATCCGAGCTGAAAAGAACATGTTGCAGATTCGGTCGTGAAACCAATGTTCTTGCTGAAGGCATGAACCTCACTGACTCTCTTAGCTGTTGCAAGGCAGACGAGAAAAAGAGTCTTAAGGGTAAGGTCCTTGAAGGAAGCTGACTGGAGAGGTTCGAACCTAGATGACATAAGGAACCTTAAGACTACGTCTAGGTTCCAGCCTGGAGTGGATAGACGACGCTCTTTAGACGTCTCAAAAGACTTAAGAATGTCTTGAAGGTCCTTGTTGGAAGAAAGGTCCAAACCTCTGTGGCGGAGAACTGAAGCCAACATACTCCTATACCCTTTAATCGTAGGGGCTGAAAGGGATCTCTCATTCCTAAGATGTAGAAGGAAGTCAGCTATTTGGGTCACAGAGGTATTGGTAGAGGATATTGAATTGGCTCTACACCAGCTTCGGAAGACTTCCCACTTAGATTGGTAGACTCTACGAGTGGAAACCCTTCTTGCTCTGGCAATCGCACTGGCTGCCTCCTTCGAAAAGCCTCTAGCTCTAGCGAATCTTTCGACAGTCTGAAGGCAGTCAGCCGAAGAGCGTGGAGGTTTGGGTGCAACCTGTCTACGTGAGGTTGACGTAGAAGGTCCACTCTTAGAGGTAGAGTCCTGGGGATGTCGACTAGCCATTGAAGTACCTCTGTGAACCATTCTCTTGCAGGCCAAAGGGGAGCAACCAGCGTCAGCCGTGTCCCTTCGTGCGAGATGAATTTCTGCAGAACTTTGTTTATTATCTTGAACGGTGGGAATGCGTAAAGGTCGAGATGGGACCAGTTCAGTAGAAAAGCATCCACATGAACTGCTGCAGGGTCTGGAACAGGGGAACAGTACAGCGGAAGTCTCTTGGTTATGGAGGTGGCAAACAGATCTATGGTAGGTTGACCCCACAAGGTCCAAAGTCTGTTGCACACACTCTTGTGGAGGGTCCATTCCGTGGGAATGACCTGATTCCTTCTGCTTAGGCGATCTGCTGAGACGTTCATATTGCCCTGAATGAACCTCGTGACCAGAGTGAGGTTTGGGAATGACCTGATTCCTTCTGCTTAGGCGATCTGCTGAGACGTTCATATTGCCCTGAATGAACCTCGTGACCAGAGTGAGGTTTAGACCTCTTGACCAAATGAGGAGGTCCCTTGCGATCTCGAATAGGCTCCTCGAATGGGTCCCTCCTTGCTTGGAGATGTAAGCCAAGGCTGTGGTGTTGTCTGAGTTCACCTCCACCACTTTGCCTAGCAGGAGGGACTTGAAGTTCAGCAGGGCTAAATGAACTGCTAGTAGCTCCTTGCAGTTGATGTGGAGCAATCCCTGTTCCTCGTTCCACGTTCCCGAGCATTCCCGTCCGTTCAAGGTCGCACCCCAGCCCGAGTCCGATGCATCTGAGAAGAGATGAAGATTGGGGGTCTGAATAGCCAACGATAGGCCCTCCCTGAGAAGGAGATTGTTCTTCCACCACAGGAGAGTGGTCTTCATCTCTTGGGTGATTGGGATAGAGACTGCTTCGAGAGTCGAACCCTTGTCCCAATGAGCTGCAAGATGGAATTGAAGAGGGCGGAGGTGGAGTCTCCCTAGCTCGACGAACAGGGCCAGTGATGAAAGGGTCCCTGTGAGACTCATCCACTGTCTCACCGAGCAACTGCTCCTCTTCAGCATGCTCATGATGCACTCTAGGGCTTGGCTTATCCTGGGGGCCGATGGAAAAGCCCGAAAATCCTGACTCCGAATCTCCATTCCCAGGTACACAATGGATTGGGAGGGAATGAGCTGAGACTTTTCTATATTGACTAACAGACCCAGTTGTCTGATTAAGTCCAAAGTCCAGTTGAGATTCTCCAGACAGCGACGACTCGTGGAGGCTCTCAACAGCCAGTCGTCTAAGTAGAGGGAGGCTCTGATGTCCGATAAGTGTAGGAATTTTGCTATATTCCTCATCAGATGAGTGAACACCATAGGAGCTGTGCTTAGGCCAAAACACAGGGCTTGGAATTGGTAGACAACCTTTCCAAAAACGAATCTCAGGAAAGGTTGGGAGTCTGGATGAATAGGAACGTGAAAGTAGGCATCTTTCAAGTCCAACGAGACCATCCAGTCCTCCTGTCTGACCGCTGCTAGGACCGACTTCGTCGTCTCCATCGTGAACGTCTGCTTGGTGACATACGCGTTGAGCGCGCTGACGTCCAGCACCGGTCTCCAACCTCCTGTCTTCTTGGCCACAAGAAAGAGACGGTTGTAGAAGCCCGGGGATTGATGGTCCCGGACTATAACCACTGCCTTCTTCTGCACAAGTAGCGACACCTCCTGGTGCAATGCTAGCCTCTTGTCCTCTTCTTTGTAGTTGGGAGAGAGGTTGATGGGAGATGTGGTCAGAGGTGGTTTGAGGCAGAATGGAATCCTGTAACCGTCCCTCAGCCAACTGACAGACTGGGCGTCTGCACCTCTCTTCTCCCAGGCTCGCCAGAAGATCTTGAGTCTGGCTCCTACTGCTGTCTGGAGATGCGGAGAGTCAGTTTTTTCCTTTAGATGTCTTGGAGCCTTTCCTAGACTTGCTCCTGTAAGAGTCTGGACGGGAGCTTCCTCGGCTGGGGGCTCTACCACGAAAGGGCGGTATGAACCTCGTAGCAGGGGTATCAGCCACTGGGGAGCGATAAGTCTTGGGGACTGAGGTAGCAACCTTAGACTTACGAGCCGATGAGGCTACAAGATCGTGTGTGTCCTTTTGTATCAGGGCAGCAGACAAGTCCTTAACCAGCTCTTCGGGGAAGAGGAACTTCGAGAGCGGAGCAAAAAGGAGTTGTGACCTTTGACAAGGTGTAATGCTGGAGGAAAGGAAGGTACACAGCTGTTCCCTTTTCTTCAAAACCCCTGATACAAACATCGACGCAAGCTCACCAGATCCATCCCTAATGGCCTTATCCATGCAGGACATTAATAGCATGGCAGAATCCTTGTCCGCAGGAGAGGTCTTCTTGCTGAGGGCCCCCAGGCACCAGTCTAGAAAGTTGAACATCTCAAATGCTCTAAATACTCCCTTCAGTAAGTGATCAAGGTCTGAGAAGGTCCAGCAAACCTTAGAGCGCCTCATTGCAGTTCTCCGAGGCGAGTCTACCAGACTTGAGAAGTCAGCCTGGGCAGAGGCAGGTACTCCCAAGCCTGGTGCTTCTCCTGTGGCATACCAAACGCTCGCTTTCGAAGTGAGCTTAGTCGGAGGGAACATGAAAGAAGTTTTGCCAAGGTGTTGCTTAGTCTGCAGCCACTCCCCTAAGATCCTTAACGCTCTCTTAGAGGACCTTGCTAGGACTAGCTTAGTATAGGTGGACTTAGCTTGTTGTATGCCCAGCGAAAACTCAGATGGCGGAGAGCGGGGAATAGCAGAGACAAAGTGGTCTGGGTAAACCTCCCTAAGCAGAGCCAAGACCTTACGAAAGTCAATAGACTGTGGAGAAGGCTTGGATTCATCCACGTCTGACGAGGGATCCAGGTGTGCCGCCTCATCATCAGACGCCTCATCACCAGAGTGTAGCGAAGAGATCGGACAAGAATGCTGAACAGCAGAGTCAGAACGAGTAGGAACAATATTAGTGGTTTCCTCTTCAAGTAACTGTTGAGGAAAAACCTGAGGCTCAGACTGCAAAGGCTGAATAAAAGACGAAGCAGAAGGAAGGCGCATGGGTGGAGGAGGCTGACTCCTAGCATGAGTGGTTGAACCCAAGGGTTGCGCTTGCTGAGCTGTTGGCGGAAGCGGAGTAGCAAGTTCCTGTTCCTGTGGTGTGAGCGGAGCGCGATGAGGTAGAGGCTGCGCAGAACAAGGTAAATGTCTCGCAAGCTGAGGCTCCTGAGGCGCAAGGCTAAGGTGTAGTGGTGCTTGCCTTGTGGAGGGTTGAGCTCGCTGCAGCGAGAGCTGAGGAGACTGACTCATGGACGGGAGAGGTTGTTGTACCTCAACCGAGTGTTGCACCACTGGTGGAGCAGCAAGTGGAGGCGGAGGAAGAGAGGTATAATCCTCCTGATCCCATTGTAAAGGTTGCCTTAAAGAAGGCGGAGGCTGAACACCACTGGGAACAGCAAACTCAGAACAAGGCTCAACATCGTACGCCTGGCAGGTGGTACTGCGATCAGGCGGAGCGAGCGCAGGCGGAGCGAGCGCAGGCGGAGCGAGCGCAGGCGGAGCGAGCGCAGGCGGAGCGAGCGCAGGCGGAGGGAGTGTAGGCGGAGGCGGAGGCGCAACACTCTCAGCCCGACACTCACGCATCAAGTCCGAAAGCTGTGCTTGCATGGACTGTAGAAGAGTCCACTTGGGGTCGGCAGAAACTACAGTAGGCTGAGGTAAAGCCTTAACAGTCGAGCTCTGTTGTGGCAGAACCTTACTCCTCTTGGGCGGAGTGCAGTCGACAGATGACTGCGGCGAGTCAGAGCTGAGCCAATGACTGCAACCTGGCTGAGCACTCGCGGACTGGACTCTGCGTTTAAGTGGTCTCGAGACCTGAGACCAACGTTTCTTCCCTGACAGTTGATCAGCGGACGAGAAAAAGACGGGCTCAATCGTCTGCAGGTGGGAGTGACGGTCTTTGGAAGACACGCCCGCAACCACCGAGGATACTTCTGTGCGCCTAACAAGGCCTGCCGAACCCTTATGCCCTTCGACATTGCTTCTCCCCTGGGCTTGGGAGCTTGCAAGAGGTCCCGGACTGGGAGGACGACTGGCTCGCACAGAAGTATCCTCACGCACCACACTGGCACTGACACTAGCACTTGGCACTGCACTGACACTAGCACTCGTCACAGCACTGGCACTAATTCCACCCACTGCACTCTTGACCTTAAGTTCCTTGACTTCGGCCATCAGAGACTTATGATCACTTACCACTGACTCTACTTTATCGCCTAAGGCCTGAATAGCACGCAAAACAACAGACATATCAGGCGGAGGGCAAACAGTAGGTTCGGGGGTAGCCACTACAGGGGTAGGAAAAGGTAGGGGATCATGAGGTGAGGAAAAAAGTGAAGAGTGAGAAGAACTCCTCCTAACTCTACCTCTCTCTAACTTAGTTGAATATTTCAAAAGACGGACAAATTCCAGTTCCGAAAGTCCGGCGCATTCCTCACATCAATTTTCTAACTGACAGGGCCTGTCCCTACAGTCAGAACAAGCGGTGTGAGGATCTACCGAGGCCTTCGGAATACGCCTATTGCAAGACCTACATCGTCTATGGGAGGGGGCTTGCGAAATGTCAGACATCTTGAATCCAAAGAGTTAGCCAAAGGGGGTTCCAAAATCAAGCAAAAGATCGTTAACCGTTAATCAGGACTATATAAAAGCTATCTAGCTAATATAAGAAGGTTTCCAGTAAAGCGACAGCCGAAATCTGAGAGAATACTTCACCAATTAGCCGTGAAAATACTCGAAGATCATAAGCGTATCCCAGAACGTCTTGCCGGAAGCACGACAGAGGAATAATTGAGGAGGTGTCAACAAGAAGTACTTGAGTACCTGGCCACAGGTGGCGCTGGTAAGTACACCCCCTTCTAGTATTGTGATAGCTGGCGTATCCCTCCATAGAATTCTGTCGGGCAACGGAGTTGACAGCTACATGATTATCGGGTAAGTTTAATATTGAAAAATCATACAACAGTGATGATTTAACCCTTTTACCCCCAGGCTATTTGGAAATTTCCAACCCTTAACCCCCAGGGGTTATTTTTTTCAAGCACATTTTGCAGTATATTTTTTTTAAATTGCTCTAACAGCCTTAATTTTTGTCATAGAGAGGTCAGGTTGGTCTCATTCTCTTGGAAAATGCCTGAAGTTTCTCAAAATATTATCAAAATTATGCAAAAAGAAATTTTAATAGCAGTTTTTTCCAAGGACGTACCGGTACGTCAATGGGGGTAAAGGGATGAGTTTTGTGAAACGTACCAGTACGTCCTTTGGGGGTAAAAGGGTTAACAGTAAATGAACAATACGTGATCTGAAACGATAAATACTTAGAACGATCAAGGTAAAACAACAGCGGAGGTTCTGTAGAGAGCAGGGTTCTCCCTGCTGTATGGGACCGGAAAAGCAGCCATCAAAGTAAATAAAGTAAGTAAGATTAATACTTTAATCTTGCTCTTACAAACATTATGGATCAAATCATTGTACTGTATACCACCACAGATTCATAAGAATCAAAAACTAATTTTCATTGAATTTGATTTCATTTCAACTTCAAACCTCTGAATATTTCTTCTAAAGTTATCCTCAACTCAAGGATTTTCTGTCTGTTTTCAATTTGGAAACAACTCCAGAAATTCTTTCCACGCAAATATCAAGCACAATGCACTGACAGCCCTCTAAATTTGGGTCATGGGGACCAACACTGGGAGGTTATTAAAGGTTTAAAGGCCGCTCATGAATGGCAGAGGCAAGGGACTGTGACATTGTCCTAGAGACTGACCATATATACATAGGATCAGCGCCCAAGCCCCCTCTCCACCCAAGCTAGGGCCAGGCAATGACTGCTGATGACTTAGCAGATAGACCTATAGGCTCTCCCAAACCCCTCATCCTTAGCTCACAAGGATGGTAAGGTTGTAGCAACCAAAGGAACTAATGAATTTGAGCGGGACTTAGAACCCAGTCTGGCGTTCACCAGTCAGGGATGTTACCACATCGGCCACCTTAGATGTGGGGAATGAACTGTGGGTTTTGTAGCCTAATCTCTGATCCAGGGATTAATGGAAGACCCCTGTAACCATATTTCCCTAGCATAGAATCAGTTATCCTGACAAATTCTATAATAAATGAAAACTCAACTAAAAGCAGGTTGTAGAGGAATTACTATATGAACTTTGCATAATGGGTACTACTCTTTTCCCTTCTTTTATTAGTAAATCCTTTGGACGAGCCTTAAAAGATCCTGCAAATACGACTCAGAAGTACCATTAATCTGATTATTAAGGAAATATTTGTACTATATATAAATGAGTTGAAAACGAAAACGGTAAATTTTGAATTTAGCCAACTGAGAAGAGGCCAAAGAGAACGTGTTGAGAGTAAAAAGGCTAAAATCAAAGCAGCCAAAGACAAAAGGATCCTGTAAAGTACACCAAGTACCATCTCAAGTCAGCAGAAGCAGTGACCTCTAGGGAGAAAAAAACAAACTTCATAATAACCCTTTTACCCCCAGGCTATGTTGAACTTTCAAGCACATTTTGCTATCTTTTTTTTAAATTGGTCTAACAGCCTTAATTTTTGTCATAGAGAGGTCAGGTTGGTCTCATTCTTTTGGAAAATGCCTGAAGTTTCTCATAAAGTTATCAAAAATATGCAAAAACATGTAAATAACAGTGTCTTGCAAGAACGTACCGGTACGTCCATTGGGGGTGAAAGGGACAATGTACGACGAGTTACCAGAGGGGAAAGAATTAGCAGAGAATTTTTTTATTTAAGGTCAAGAAGTTCTCGGTTCAAGTGAACTGTAAATTACTGTGTGACTAACAGGTATGAGTCATAAAATGAAACACTTGAAAATGCAGGTATTTAAAAATTCACATAAACTCAAAAGTTATAATAGTATATAGCATAGTTCTCTTGCTTGAGGATACTCTCGGGCACTCTATTCTATCTTACACCTCTTCTTCTTGTTTTGTTAAAGTTTTTATAGTTTATATATGAAGGATGTATTCTAATGTTACTATTCTTAATATATTTTAATTGTTAATTACTTCTCTTGGAGTTTATTTCCTTATTTCCTTTTCTCACTAGGCTATTTTCCCTGTTGGAGACATTGGGCTTATAGCATCTTGCTTTTCCAAGTAGGGTTGTAGTTTGGCAAATAATAATAATAATAATAATAATAATAATAATAATCACATAGAATATCAAATCTACTGTACACGATATAACTGCACTAATGTACAATCAAAAATAGTCAAAAAAGGACAGATGCCCAACCTCACATACATAAAAAAATATTATCATAACTTCAAAAATTCAATGTGTTACTTATGACATTGATGAGTTATACATACATACATATACCAAGGCACTTCCCCCAATTTTGGGGGGTAGCCGACAGCAACAAATGAAACAAAACAAAAAGGGGACCTCTACTCTCTACGTTCCTCCCAGCCTAACAAGGGACTCAACCGAGTTCAGCTGGTACTGCTAGGGTGCCACAGCCCACCCTCCCCCGTTATCCACCACAGATGAAGCTTCATAATGCTGAATCCCCTACTGCTGCTACCTCCTCGGTCATCTAAGGCACCGGAGGAAGCAGCAGGGCCTACCAGAACTGCGTCACAATCGCTCGCCATTCATTCCTATTTCTTAAAGCGTGCTAGAAATAGGAATGAATGGCGAGCGATTGTAACGCAATTCCGGTAGGCCCTGCTGCTTCCTCCGGTGCCTTAGATGACCGCGGAGGTAGCAGCAGTAGGGGATCCACCATTATGAAGCTTCATCTGTGGTGGATAACGGGGGAGGGTGGGCTGTGGCACCCTAGCAGTACCAGCTGAACTCGGCTGAGTCCCTTGTCAGGCTGGGAGGAACGTAGAGAGTAGAGGTCCCCTTTTTGTTTTGTTTCATTTGTTGATGTCGGCTACCCCCCAAAATTAGGGGGAAGTGCCTTGGTATATGTATGTATGTATAACTCATCAAAGTCATAAGTGACACAATGAAGTTTTCAAAAAGATTACCTAGACATGAAACATTACCTTCCTTTCGAGTCTTTCCTCTTGACTGGGCTATCATTGTGTCTTTTGCCATCACTATCGTCACTCTGAAATAATAAACATCAATATGAGAACTCAATATATCACATAGAGGTAGTTGTCGACTTACGACCCATGCGACTTGTGACTGGTCAAATTTACGATCATTTTAGCGACTGTGATCAAGTCGCAAGTCTGTCAGAAATAGTACACTAGTAGGACAGATATTTCTTTAGAAATCTTTTATAGTTAACTAATTTCTCTTGGTAATTTAGTACTTCCTTTTACTGATTACAAAATCACAAACCGTAAACAAACAAAAAATTTTAATAATTGTCTAACCACAATGGGAACAACTAACACTTGTTCAAATATAAATCAACAAATGAAATCTTATAAGCAATTTGTATTTTTCCTAAATAAACAAAACGAGTTCTTTGAAATAGGGAAGGGCTTGATCAAGGGTGGAGTAACCGTCGACATCATTAATGAGGTGTTAACAATAAGGAGACAGCATGGGCGAGAAGTCCCACCCACTTTCCTGTCAAAAACTCAGGACTGTGGCCTGATTGGTGTTTGCCAGACTGGGGATCGAGTCCCGCTCAGACTCGTTAGTGCCTTCAGTGTCTGCAACCTTACCATCCTTGTGAGCTAATGATGGGGGATTTGGGGGAGCCTGTAGGTCTATCTGCTGAGTCATCAGCAGCCATTGCCTGGCCCTACTTGGTCCTAGCTTGGGTGGAGAGGGGGCTTGGGCGCTGATCATACGTATATATGGTCAGTCACTAGGGCATTGTCCTGCCTGATAGGGCAATGCCACTGTCCCTTGCCTCTGCCATTCATGAGTGGCCTTTAAACCTTTAAACTGAGAAAGGTGCTTGACTGAGAAAACAGAGAAACTTAATATGTAAAAGACTCAGGTTTGCATATCATTGAAAATCACTAATTAAAGTCATTTGTATTTTTCCCAGGTTTGTATTCTATCTATTCTATATACCAAGGCACTTCCCCCAATTTTGGGGGGTAGCCGACAAACAAATGAAGCAAAGAGGATCTTTCCTCTCTACACTCCTCCAAGCCTGACGAGGGACTCAACCGAGTTCGGCTGGTACTGCTAGGGTGTCACAGCCCACCCTCCCCCGTTATCCACCACAGATGAAGCTTCATAACGCTGAATCCCCTACTGCTGCTACATCCGCAGTCATCCAAGGCGACCGGAGGAAGCAGCAGGGCCGAAAACAGGACATAAACATGTTAAATGAAGGAACAAAGAACCCAAAACCTTCCTCTGCAATCAAGTCGGGTGTTGAGAACAGTTTTAACACTTCAACATTACTGAGCGAAAAGGGAAAAATCCCTAATTTTCAAAGTAATTTGCATTTCTTCCAACTGCGATATAAAAAACCCGAGTCCTTTGAAAAGTACAGATGGTCCCCAGCTTACAAAACATTCAACTTTCAAACATTTGGAGACACAAACAAAAATCCAACTGAAAATAAGACAAAATTATACTGTAATCAAACAATATTATATCTAATAAAAAAGAAAAAAGTTAAAGTTGCGGGTTTTAGGTCTCCTCCAAGACGATCTACATCATTCTCCTCGGGCGACCATAAGCCAGCAGGGACTATCACTAACCCCCTCTAACCACCCTCACCCAGGCACTACCCTGGGGAGTACCCCCCGGTAGAAGGTCTCACACTATACACTCCTGGCGGGGACGCGAACTCGGGACCTCTGAAACAGAAGCCCGAGACGCTAATACAGCAAACTAAACTACATTTGTAATAACATGATGTCTATTTCATATGAAACCTGACTATTTGTTGACGTTTGTAGCTTGAAATCATAGGCGTGGGATTCATGTTAGGTCTGCACTGGGCCAAAATTCAACGAAACTCGACTTAAAAACAGCTTCTTGGAATCTAATATGTTTGTAAGTTAGGACCTTCCGTACTGTATGTCTTAACCCTTTTACCCCCAAAGGACGTACTGGTACGTTTCACAAAACTCATCCCTTTACCCCCATGGACGTATCGGTACGTCCTTGCAAAAAAATGCTATTTAAATTTTTTTTGCATAGTTTTGATAATTTTTCCGGAAACTTCAGGCATTTTCCAAGAGAATGACACCAACCTGACCTCTCTATGACGAAAATTAAGGCTGTTAGAGCAATTTAAAAAAAATACACTGCAAAATGTGCTTGAAAAAAAATAACCCCGGGGGGTTAAGGGTTGGAAATTTCCAAATAGCCTGGGGGTAAAAGGGTTAAGCACATGCTGGAATAAAGTAGGTATGGTAGTTAGCAAGTACGTGAGGAGAATCGCCCAACTGTATCAAGCCACTATTGACCTTTGGTGCAAAAACTGAGCGGTGTGATTGACATGGGAAATGTAACTAAAAGGACTTAGGTTTGTATAGTTAGGAGAACAAATTACCTCAGAAATTTGTGATTTGTTCCTATACGCATACAAATCATAGACGACTCATCCTGTGGTTGCAGTAAGTCGTAGAATTGGACTAGAAGGTTCTTTTCTTCCCTCAACATGTCGTCCTTCCTGGTCTTGTACGGGAGGGAGGAAGGTGACTCTTACAACGTCCTAATAGCTAATCACAGAAATGTGAAAACTGTTAAAGAGTCTTGCTCAGTGCTGGTTTAAAAGGTAACTATCACTAGTCATGGAACACCTTCTATAAGGGAGATAATATCGGAAATTTTGGACCATATCTCAGGACTAATGTGAAAGGAAGACCTTGTAAGAGTGATGGAGGAGTTGCTTCTGAGCAGAGCAAACTCTATTAGACAGGTGCTTTGTTACAGAACTCACCAGCATATAATAGTTCTGACTACTTCATTCCCTTGAGAAAAGATAGAAGGGTCAGGCATTCCCCATTTCCTCGAGACTTATGTCATACATGTTGACTTAAGCGAGACGCATACTTGTCCCGTGCAGGAGCTGGAAGAGTTACACAACAACTGAGCAACCACAACAGGACCCAATGAAGGAGATCTGTCGGCTACATACAAAAAGTACTGAGACAAAGATGGTCAGAAACAATTTTGCAGAAACCACCTTCGGTTTGAGAGTGTATCGACAAGTGATCGGGGTAGATAAAGACAAGGTTAGACTCACGAGTTCTTCCTTGAGATGGTAGAGGCCTGTACTGACCTTTGGCATCCCCATCATCAAGAGACTCACACTGCTGGAAGGAACACCAACTGGGTGCTTCCTTTATGTCCTACTAGTACTAACAAGGGTTGCAACACTCATGTGTGGGATGTCACAATCATGCGTCCCCGCAAAATGCATAACGATGACAAGGATCAATGGCAGGTTTGGACAAAAACTTGCCATACTTTATACCAACTTTACCCAGAACACAACAGGATTTCTTTGCAAATTTCCATTTATTCAGAAATGAGAAAAATAATGAATAGCCAAAAATCTTAGAGGCAGTAAGACTACGTCTGTACTGCTTACACAAAGTCGAAAGTGTTAATCTTGCTGACTGACAGATGAGCTGGTTTTCCCTTCACCACCTTTCGGTAGTTATAACAAACCTCGTTACCATTTAACCCTTTAAACCCCAGGCTATTTGGAACTTTCCAACCCTTAACCCCTAGGGGTTATTTTTTTTCAAGCACAGTTTGCAGAATATTTTTTTTAAATTGCTCTAACAGCCTTAATTTTCATCATAGAGAGGTCAGGTTGGTCTCATTCTCTTGGAAAAATGCCTGAAGTTTTCAAAAAATCATCAAAAATATGCAAAAAAAAAATGTAAATAGCAGTTTTTTGCAAGGACATACGTACGTCCATGGGGGTAAAGGGATGAGTTTTGTGAAACGTACCAGTACGTCCTTTGGGGGTAAAAGGGTTAATGGTCGTCCAAACTTCACAGCGAACTACCACTCCAATTAAAGATCAATGGTCTGTATTCATGTGAGAATAAACTATTTCCATTTATCATTCAACATGAGCTTACATAAGATGATTTTGTGAGACTACACATTACCTCAAAAAACTTTGTAAAAGGTTCGGATGTGAAGAGAGCGCTATGCTGTCCGATAAACTTGAAGAGATTCAACGCAGCCTGACGTCTCGCTTCCACAACATCAGCTTCAAACCTAAGAAGAAGAATGACATTAGAGCATACACACAGTATCATTTAGATTACAATAAAACAAATGAATGGTCATGGATATAATATAGGATTGGAAAACCTACAAAAATTGGTAGACATTTTTGTTTTGATTAGTATCACTAAACGTTGATGGAAAAGTATTTATAACCGCATACACTGTATAATTAGATTAATATCTTTGACGGATCATACAACTTGGACTATTATTTCACTCATAGTCCTCTGGTTCCTTAGACTGATGACTAACTTATCCCATGGAGATAATTAAACAAACAGGAGTCAAAGTGTAAATATATATGACTCCTATAAATGCTGGAAACTAAAAAAAGCTTAAGTGAAAAATAAATGAAAATGTTTTTATGATGAATAGGCTGACATAAGTCTCTTTTCATAGTTTATATATGACAGATCTGCTTTAACGTTGTTAGCGATCTTAAGATATTTTATATTCATAATTAATTACTTCTCATGTAGTTTCTTTACGTCCTTATTTCCTTTCCTCACTGAACTATATTTCCCTGTTGGAGCCCTTGGGCTTATAGCATCCTGCTTTCCTAACTAAGGTTGTAGCTTAGCTAATAATAATAATAATAATAATAATAATAATAATAAAGACAGAATAAAATTGCTGATACAGTCAATACAAAGACAACTTGTCATGTGACTGATGCTTCAGGCAATACCATGCAAGGGATGGACCAAGTTCTTTAGGTTCTGGTACGAGTTCAAAAATATAATTGTAAAAAATCACAAATTTTAAGTAATTTTTTAAATATATATATCTGAATTGCTGAATCACCAGATACTTTCTATTTTAACTACTAGTATTATGCACCAACTATGGGAACTCATCTTTATAGTTTCAATGTGTCACTATTATTATGATAACTGCCATTAATAATGAAATCTACTATTAAAAAGCACATTTTCACATGACCGTCCAAAAAAAGATATGCCTAATTAATGCATAAACTCATGTGAAAATTTATGTACTTAATATATGAGAAGCGAGAACAGGATTATATTAATGTGGGAAAAACTGCATGTGTGAGGGAAAACCAAAAGCTAAAACATCTAGAGAGAAAAGTCTCGACCTGGTTTCTCAGTGACCAGAGCTATGATATTATTTCTTGTTATATCATATAAAAAAAAATTCCGCTTACCAAAATAAAAAAATCCGCTTACAAAAAAAAGAAAAAAAAAAAAAGCAATTCCTAATTCCCTTCTTTGACAGCACACTGTTCGGTCAAGGGGTAACTTTTAAGAATTGATTTGAGTTAAGATCAGCCAGTCACCACATCGATTTTGGAAAATCGTCTTTATCACAGATATCATTACATACTCACTGAAACAATTAAAACTATATATTCCATACAAGAAAATGGAACTGTCTCAAATAAAGGTTATTTTTTTAAAATCATTCTAAATTCAAGTACAAAATAATAATCCAACTTTGTCTTTATTCGAAGTTAAAAAAATGCACAACATCGATTTTGGAAAATCGTCTTTATCACAGATATCATTACATACTCACTGAAACAATTAAAAATGTTATTTTTATTAATAAAATAAATTTTTGAATATACTTACCCGATAATCATGTAGCTGTCAACTCCGTTGCCCGACAGAATTCTATGGAGGGATACGCCAGCTATCACAATACTAGAAGGGGGTGTATTTACCAGCGCCACCTGTGGCCAGGTACTCAAGTACTTCTTGTTGACACCTCCTCAATTATTCCTCGGTCCACTGGTTCTCTATGGGGAGGAAGGGAGGGTCGATTAAATCATGATTATCGGGTAAGTATATTCAAAAATTTATTTTATTAATAAAAATAACATTTTTCAATATTAAACTTACCCGATAATCATGTAGCTGATTCACACCCAGGGGGGTGGGTGAAAAACCAGTGTACAAGACTAAAGGATAGCTAAGTATCCCGTATTTCATATAATCAGTTATCCACAATAACAATGAAATAATAAGTACCTGGTAAGGAAGTCGACTTGAACCGTTACTCTGCCTTTAATAAGATCGTCTTCCTTACTGAGCGCAGCGTTCCTCTTGGGAGGCTGAATCAACTCAAAGGTGCTAAAGTATACAGGGCTGCAACCCATACTAAAGGACCTCATCACAACCTTTAACCTTGGCGCTTCTCAAGAAAGAATTGACCACCCGCCAAATCAACAAGGATGTGGAAGGCTTCTTAGCCGACCGTACAACCCATAAAAAGTATTCAAGAGAAAGGTTAAAAAGTTATGGGATTATGGGAATGTAGTGGCTGAGCCCTCGCCTACTACTGCATTCGTTGCTACGAATGGACCCAGGGTGTAGCAGTACTCGTAAAGAGACTGGACATCTTTGAGATAGAATGATGCGAACACTGACTTGCTTCTCCAATAGGTTGCATCCATAACACTCTGCAGAGAACGGTTCTGTTTGAAGGCCACTGAAGTAGCCACAGCTCTCACTTCATGTGTCCTTACCTTCAGCAAAGCAAGGTCTTCTTCCTTCAGATGAGAATTTGCTTCTCTAATCAGAAGCCTGATGTAGTAAGAAACTGAGTTCTTAGACATTGGTAGAGAAGGCTTCTTGATAGCACACCATAAGGCTTCTGATTGTCCTCGTAATGGTATTGACCTTCTTAGATAGTACTTAAGAGCTCTAACTGGGCAAAGTACTCTCTCCAGTTCGTTCCCCACCATGTTGGACAGGCTTGGGATCTCGAACGACTTAGGCCAAGGACGGGAAGGAAGCTCGTTTTTAGCCAAAAAACCGAGCTGCAAGGAACATGTAGCCGTTTCAGATGTGAAACCTATGTTCCTGCTGAAGGCGTGGATCTCACTTACTCTTTTACCTGTTGCTAAGCACACGAGGAAAAGAGTTTTTAATGTGAGGTCCTTAAAAGAGGCTGATTGGAGCGGTTCAAATCCTGATGACATTAGGAACCTTAGGACCACGTCTAGATTCCAGCCTGGAGTGGACAACCGACGTTCCTTTGAGGTCTCAAAAGACCTAAGGAGGTTCTGAAGATCTTTGTTGGAGGAAAGATCCAAGCCTCTGTGGCGGAAAACCGCTGCCAACATACTTCTGTAACCCTTGATCGTAGGAGCTGATAGGGATCTTACGTTCCTTAGATGTAACAGGAAGTCAGCAATCTGGGTTACAGTGGTACTGGTTGAGGAAAACTGCATTGGCCTTGCACCAGCTTCGGAAGACTTCCCATTAAGACTGATAGACTCTGAGAGTGGATGTCGTCCTTGCTCTGGCAATCGCTCTGGCTGCCTCCTTCGAAAAGCCTCTAGCTCTTGAGAGTCTTTCGATAGTCTGAAGGCAGTCAGACGAAGAGCGTGGAGGTTTGGGTGTACCTTCTTTACGTGAGGTTGACGCAGAAGGTCCACTCTAGGAGGAAGAGTCCTGGGAACGTCGACCAGCCATTGCAGTACCTCGGTGAACCATTCTCTCGCGGGCCAGAGGGGAGCAACCAACGTCAGCCGTGTCCCTTTGTGAGAGGCGAACTTCTGAAGTACCCTGTTGACAATCTTGAACGGCGGGAATGCATACAGGTCGAGATGGGACCAATCCAGCAGAAAGGCATCCACGCGAACTGCTGCTGGGTCTGGAATCGGAGAACAATACAAGAGGAGCCTCTTGGTCATCGAGGTAGCGAAAAGATCTATGGTTGGCTGACCCCACAGGGCTTAAAGTCTGCTGCAAACATTCTTGTGAAGGGTCCACTCTGTGGGGAAGACCTGACCCTTCCGGCTGAGGCGATCTGCCATGACATTCATATCGCCCTGAATGAGCCTCGTTACCAGCGTGAGCTTTCGATCTTTTGACCAAATGAGGAGGTCCCTTGCGATCTCGAACAACTTCCTCGAATGAGTCCCTCCCTGCTTGGAGATGTAAGCCAAGGCTGTGGTGTAGTCGGAGTTCACCTCCACCACCTTGTTAAGCTGGAGGGACTTGAAGTTTATCAAGGCCAGATGAACTGCCAACAACTCCTTGCAATAGATGTGAAGTGTCCTTTGCTCCTGATTCCATGTTCCCGAGCATTCCTGTCCGTCCAGTGTCGCACCCCAGCCCGTGTCCGATGCGTCCGAGAAGAGACGGTGGTCGGGGGTCTGAACAGCCAATGGTAGACCTTCCTTGAGAAGAATGCTGTTCTTCCACCACGTTAGAGTAGACCTCATCTCTTCGGAAACAGGAACTGAGCCCGTCTCTAGCGTCATGTCCTTTATCCAGTGAGCAGCTAGATGATACTGAAGGGGGCGGAGGTGGAGTCTCCCTAACTCGATGAACAGGGCCAGCGATGAAAGTGTCCCTGTTAGACTCATCCACTGCCTGACTAAGCATCGGTTCCTTCTCAGCATGCTCTGGATGCATTCTAGGGCTTGGAAGATCCTTGGGGCCGACGGATAAGTCCGAAAAGCTCGACTCTGAAGATCCATACCCAAGGAGACAATGGTCTGGGATGGAACGAGCTGAGACTCCTCAAAATTGACCAGGAGGCCCAGTTCCTTGGTCAGATCCATAGTCCATTTGAAAATCTCCAGACAGCGACGACTTGTGGGAGCTCTTAAAAGCCAGTCGTCTGACGGAGCCGGACACAAGATCATGATACTGCTGCACAGTCTGTAAACTGTCAATCATGGGCAAGCGAGGAAGTACAGTGACAACCCGAATCTGTCTAGACTGTCTGGGTCGTACAGACCACTCCTTAACGGGTTGCTGAGGTTGCCGCACTGCGTCACAACAAGTCCCTTCTGTTGGTTGTTGAACGTCTTCCCCGTGACACATTGACTCCGTAAACAAAAAAAAATCCTCTAACAAGGACTAAGCTTGGACTGCATGTCATGCAACACAGCTCAAGGTCTATGGGAGCAGGTGTGGTAACAGACGGGATTAGCGGCTGAAGTGGAACCATTACCTTCCCTGTAAGCATGTTATGCTTAAATAAAAGTCCATAAGAGGTTATGCAGCTAAAGGCTCCCTCCAAATGACAGAGTCCTCAAGGGAATATCAGAAGGAGGGAGAAAAGAACTTTCTCATCTACAGGGACCTTATCCTAGAAAAGCTAAGTTCTCTGAGTGAGGGTTCACTGGTGCAAAAGCAGCAGACTAGAAGGCAACGTTATGAAACTGCTTGACAGTCTAGTGAGTTGGCAACAACCCAAGATGTGTTGAGAAGCATGCGGTAAGGTATGCAGAGCATGATGTATGCAGAGTATGCTGTATGCAGAGCATGCTGTATGTAGAGCATGTTGTATGCAGAGCATGCTGAATGCAGAGCATGCTGTATGCAGAGCATGTTGTATGCAGAGCATGCTGAATGCAGAGCATGCTGAATGCTGAGCATGTAGTAAGCAGAGCCTGCTGTAAGCAGAGCCTGCTGTAAGGAAAGCAGAGCGTGTGCATGGCGTTTAACATTTCTCAGAAATTCCATGACCAGTGCTAGAGTGCTTTATGCATGCTTGCATGGGGTTTAAACCATGGTATGAAAATGGAGGTAAGGTATGCTGAACAGCAGAGTCAGAACGAGCTGGAACAACAATAGTTGTGGTTTCCTCTTCAAGACTCCGATGAGGGAACACCTGAGGCTCAGTCTGCAAAGGCTGAATAAAAGACAAGCAGAAGGAAGGCGCATGGGTGGAGGAGGCTGACTCCTAGCATGAGTGGTTGAACCCAAGGGTTGCGCTTGCTGAGCGGTTGGCGGAAGCGGAGTAGCAAGTTCCAGTTCCTGTGGTGTGAGCGGAGCGCGATGAGGAAGAGGCTGCGCAAAACAAGGTAAATGTCTCGCAAGCTGAGGCTCCTGAGGCGCAAGGCTAAGGTGTTGTGGTGCTTGCCTTGTGGAGGGTTGAGCTCGCTGCAGCAAGAGCTGAGGAGACTGACTCATGGACGGGAGAGGTTGTTGTACCTCAACCGAGTGTTGCATCACTGGTGGAGCAGCAAGTGGAGGCGGAGGAAGAGAGGAATAATCCTCCTGATCCCAATGTAAAGGTTGCCTTAAGGAAGGCGGAGGCTGAACACCACAGGGAACAGCAAACTCAGCACGTGGCTCAACATCGTACGCCTGGCAGGTGGAACTGCTGGCAGGTGGTACTGCGATCAGGCGGAGCGAGTGTAGGTGGAGGGAGTGTAGGCGGAGGCGGAGGAGCAACACTCTCAGCCCGACACTCACGCATCAAGTCCGAAAGCTGTGCTTGCATGGACTGTAGTAGAGTCCACAACATCGTACGCCTGGCAGATGGTACTGTGATCAGGCGGAGCGAGTGTAGGTGGAGGGAGTGTAGGCGGAGGCGGAGGAGCAACACTCTCAGCCCGACACTCACGCATCAAGTCCGAAAGCTGTGCTTGCATGGACTGTAGTAGAGTTCACAACATCGTACGCCTGGCAGGTGGTACTGTGATCAGGTGGAGCGATCATAGGCGGGGGGGAGTGTAGGCGGAGGCGGAGGCGCAACACTCTCAGCCCGACACTCACGCATCAAGACCGAAAGTTGTGACTGTATGGACTGCAGTAGAGTTAACTTGGGGTCGGCAGACACTAAGTTCTGCTGAGGTAAAGCCTTAACAGCAGAGATCTGTTGTGGCAGAACCTTACTCCTCTTAGGCGGAGTGTAATCAACTGATGACTGAGGAGAGTCAGAGCTAACCCAATGACTGCATTCGGGTTGTGAACTTTAACTTCGTACGTCTGGCATAGGTCTGGACTTAACGTTTAAGAGGTCTTGAGACCTGAGACCAGCGTTACTCTGCCTTTATTTTCTCCCCTAATCTCTTCTGCAGACGAGCAAAATAAGGGCTCAATCGTCTGCGGGTGGGAGTGACGGTCTCGGTAAGACACGCCCACAACCACCGAGAATACTTCTGTGCGCCGATCAAGGCCTGCTGAACCCTTATGCCCTTCGACATTGCTTCTCCCCTGGGCTTGGGAGCTTGCAAGAGGTCCCGGACTGGGAGGACGACTGGCGCGCACAAAAGTACCCTCACGCACTAATCACTTATCACTTTGATTTCTGTTTGCACTTATTTCACTGAACTCGAAACTTTAAGTGGTTTGTACCTGAAATACGCAATTCTATCCTTTCTCAAAGTTAGTAATTGCGAAAACAGAATTACAATGTAACAGAAAAATCTAATGAAAGATAATTCAGTGGTTGGAAAGAGACTAAACACTAGATCACTCTAGAAACGTTTAGTTTCTTCCCCTAAAGAGACTAGGGAGAAGAGCAAAAACGATAACGACGTTACTCGTACGCCTGGCAGGCTTGAATGAAACGTTTATCCTCTTTCTCCCTCCGTCTCTATCTCTCTCTCTCTCTCTCTCTCTCTCTCTTGACTTAGAACCTGAGAGAAGAGCCCAATCATATATATCGTTAAAACATATTATTGTTAAAGGAAAAAACTGAAAAGTTCCTTTATAAGGATCAAAACCATTAAGTTAAGAAAGAATGAACAAAACGCTAGACACGGTTACTCTTACTGCAACGTGAAACCGTGAACATTCTTTCTCTATCGTAACGATAGAGTGCAAGTTGAACGTTCTGAACGTCAACAACTGCAGAGACAAAACAAAACGTTAGTTCAACTTTGAAAACAGTACGAGACTGTCAAAGAAAATCTTTCAAACTCTGTGGCGGAAATAGCATAATATGTTAACAGGTAAAACCGAAATGACGGGCTCAAAGTTTATTAACTTCGGTAAAAGACCGCCTACTATTAGGAAGGTCGAATATAAACAAATATAAAAATTAATTTTAATGAGTTTATAATAAAAGGAAGTTAATCGAAGAGGCCTATAAGAGGCGGAGAGATATAAAATAAATCTATAACTTTTGTTAAGCAAAATTAAGAAAGAGAGTCTATACTCTCTTAGACACCAACACTTCCGTCTAAGGGAAGGGTCGGCCATTGAAAGGTGAATGAGAGTTCATACTCTCTCGTCACCATAATTAATCAAATTAATTCCAAAAGCTAACTAAGCTAATATAGAAGTTTCCAGTAAAGCGACAGCCGAAATCAAAGAGAAATACTTCACCAAAGTCGTGAAAATACTCCAAGAACATAAGCGTATCCCAGAACGTCTTGCCGGAAGCACGACAGAGGAATAATTGAGGAGGTGTCAACAAGAAGTACTTGAGTACCTGGCCACAGGTGGCGCTGGTAAATACACCCCCTTCTAGTATTGTGATAGCTGGCGTATCCCTCCATAGAATTCTGTCGGGCAACGGAGTTGACAGCTACATGATTATCGGGTAAGTTTAATATTGAAAACTATATATTCCATACAAGAAAATGGAACTGTCTCAAATACAGGTTAATTTTTCAAAATCATTCTAATAACTTTCAAGTACAAAATAATAATCAAACTTCGTCTTTATTCGAAGTTAAAAAAATGCAAAAAAACTTGTGTTGAAAACATTTATGCATCATAAAAAGAATCAAACATTTATCGATACACATTAAACGATAATCACAGTAAAAAAATAATGACGGGATTATTCATTGAGAAAATCCTAATATAATATACTTGTTTTGAAGGCCAGTTATCAGAAACAAATAGCTCCATATTCCTTTTCGCAATGTGATTTTATTAACCCTTTTACCCCCAGACTATTTGGAAATTTCCAACCCTTAACCCCCAAAGGGGTTATTTTTTTCCCAGCACATTTTGCAGTATATTTTTTTTAAATTGCTCTAACAGCCTTAATTTTTGTCATAGAGAGGTCAGGTTGGTCTCATTCTCTTGGAAACTGTCTGAATTTTCTCAAAAAATTATCAAAAATATGAAAAAAAAAAATTTTATAGCATTTTTTTGCAAGGACATACCAGTACGTCCTTTTGGGGGTAAAAGGGTTAAAAAATTGCAAAAACTTGTGTTGAAAACATTTACGCATCATATAAAGAACCAAACATTTGTCGATAAACATTAAACGATGATCACATTAGAAAAATAATTTATGCATTATTCATTGAAAATATCCTAAAATAATATACCTGTTATGAAGGACAGTTATCAGAAACAAATAGCTCCATATTCCTTTTCGCAATGTGATTTTATCAAGCAAAAACAAAAAAAAAAACCAACAGTACTTGAAAAATAAATCACGAGACCTAAAATGTTACAAAAGGGTTCTTGACTACCCACGATAATGGACGAAATAAAGGACAAGACAACGATACGAACAGACCTGTTAAGAAGAGTAGCACGTGGGAAAGGCGGAAGCTGCCCCGGAAGGCCCATCTTACGATGTATTTCGTGTATGGCTTTGTGAAGCCTCCGTAAATCGGAATATCTCCGCCATACTACGACGGAGGTGGATGCTTCTGGGCTACTTCGAGGAAATACCTGAAAAATTTTCAATAAATTAGTGAAGTGCTATAACGAATCCAAAATACTTC
Organism: Palaemon carinicauda; assembly: GCF_036898095.1. Taxonomy (NCBI): domain Eukaryota; kingdom Metazoa; phylum Arthropoda; class Malacostraca; order Decapoda; family Palaemonidae; genus Palaemon; species Palaemon carinicauda. The sequence continues at coordinate 675,840 of NC_090751.1, forward strand.
CAACCAATTCACATTAAATATAACAAATCCAAAATACTTCCAACCAATTCACATTAAATATAACAAATTCAAAATACTTCCAACCAATTCACATTAAATATAACAAATTCAAAATACTTCCAACCAATTCACATTAAATATAACAAATTCAAAATACTTCCAACCAATTCACATTAAATATAACAAATTCAAAATACTTCAAACCAATTCACATTAGATTTGAACAAATTAAGGATTTTAACTGCCGACTTCGGCTGTGCTTGAATCAATTCTCATATTAAAGGACTAAGGTTTATATTCTTGTAGGAACAAATGAAAAATTAAAATCAATACATTACTGAAAGGAAAATATGATTCAAGAAGATCGATGAATAACTGCAATTTTTTCATTTAAAGATAATATAAAGATTAATGCTTTTAGATCACCAGAATACTTTCTTGATTAATTTCTCATTTCTGGAAAAGCATTCAGGTAGTAGGTTGGCCAGAGCACGAGCCACCCATTGAGATACTACTGCTAGGAGTTCTTGGGTCCTTTGAGTGGCCAGACAGTACTACATTGGACCCTTCTCTTTGATTACAGCTCATTTACCTTTTGCCTACCCATACACAGAATAGTCTGGCCTATTCTTTACATATTCTCCTCTGTCCTCATACACCTGACAACACTGAAATTACCAAACAATTCTTCCTTGCTCAAGGGGTTAACTACTGCACTGTAATTGTTCACTGGCTACTTTCCTCTTGGTATGGAGACTAGCTATGGCAAGCAGCTCTTCTAGGAGAAGGACACTCCAAAATCAAACCCTTGTTCTCTGTAAAATGGTCTTTCACTATCTTGGAGTAGAGTTCTCTTGCTTGAAGGTATACTCGGGCACACTATTCTATCTTATGGGTAGCAGAACTAACAATACAAAAAAGGGAAAACCAAAAATGGGACATCAAGATTTGGAATAAAGAACCACCTGTTGGGAATATCATGAACTGTTCTCAGCGTTGTCTTCTGTCGTGCAGACCAAAACATAAGAAGAAAAAGGGGTATTTACATGAGTAAGTACCCAAGTTATTCCTACCCGCCAAACTATGCAAGGGAGTTCAAACTGTTATTCTAGTAGGATTATATTCAATCATGTTGGTAAAAATTGGTTTACAAATGAGTCTTTCAGTCGAGAAACATGCCAAGCACCATTTTTAAAAAGTGTCCGAAATCGCGCTTTAAAAATAATAATAATAATAATAATAATAATAATAATAAAAATAATAATAATAATGATAACGGTAATAATAATATAAATAATAATAATTATTATTATTATATTGATGATAATAATAATAATAATAATAATAATAATAATAATATAAATAATTTGAAAATTGGCAATTTTCAATCGCGATTTCTGACACTTTTTAAAAATGACGCTTGGCATGTTTCTCGACTGAAAGACTCAAATATTACACTAAGGTATACTGAAAGCAAAACATTTTCCAAAAGATTATCATTTGCTTTGAATGCTTCAAATCAATTTATAATACAGTATTCTTACTGAATACGTTCGTACAGTATATCTGAACAGCAAATAGATAGTTATATTAAAAAAGCTCTCCAATAATGTCTGATTGGTATTAACTTCTGTCATCTTAGTATTTATTCATTTCCTACAGAAGTAGCAAAGCCTTGAAGAGTGTATGTCGACAGGAATGAGATGAAAAATTTAGGGATGTATGTATGACGACGGCCATGTTCCATAACTCCCTTATTTTCAACCCTATCGCTAAGAATACAGCAGTATAAAAGGCGTTGTAAGGGGCATTAGCCTCCCAGTTAGGTAAGTAGGTAAGGACATAGTTTGTATGTTAGGTTAGGTCAGGTGGGTAAGTTTGGCTTAGCTGTTCTATGCATGCGAGAGGTCATATCCATCGTTATACAAGGGCTTTAAGATTTAATGCAAAAACAGCTTAAGATTTAATACAAAAATTGCTCAAGTAATTAAGGGTACTATTTTATATAATACCTGGTATATATAGCAAGATAAAACCAAGAGCCTTTGTATATCAGCGACCAGTTTCTCTAGCGAGCAAAATATATTGACACTAGCCTAAACTTCCCCCGCCCTGACCTAATTTATGATCTGTTTACTTACCTAACAGGAGGCTAACGTCCCCCTGCGACCCCCCTTACAATGCCGTATTCTTAGTCAGCCGTCACCATACATATAGGTGGCCGCTATCATACATATACCCCAAAACAGAGCGACGAGAGCTATGCTGTAATCGTAATACCAATAATGTGTTTGCTTAGGTGTTAGCCTACCCCAAAATGCAGGACTTTGTCTGTTTGTGCTTAAGTTATTACGACAAAGAATAAAAGTTTAATTATAATTTGGAGAAATAACTAGAGCCTAGATGACATGACCGTAAATATAAAATAGGTTACACCCTAATGTGCTTAACCTTTGACCTCTTAGGCCAAGTTAAGGTAACCATTGATTAGCAATTATTACATTTAAACCTCATAGGGAAAATAACTTGTCAAGGTGAGATTTAAATTAAAAATTTACGCTTGCTTACAAAGTCTAACCCTAAGCCTCCGGCTATAAGCCAATCGGCCGTGATTAAGCCTAACCTTATAACAGCTCTAATAAGAGAAAATATCTCCTCAATTAAACAAATTACAAAATAACATTATCTTACAGTTGACTTGACTTGATATATGGTGTGACCTTTGCTGTGTCTCTTCGTTTCTGGGACTTCAAATATACGGACCCATTTGGCTGCCATGTTTTTTGTTTACATTTTACTCCTCACTTCAGGGTTGCCAGATTATTTCAACTGGATTATCGTACATGAGCCTTAAAATTGTCGTTTTTCAGCCAAAATTATCGTACACAGTTTCAATATAATTATTAGGGTGTTACATGATTGACTTATTTCAAAATAGTTTAGTATAATTGTTTAATTAAACACACACACACATACATTGTATGTACCTAAGGTATGTATCGTATATCGTACCGGACTCAAAATAATCGTACATGTACGATAATTATTGTACGAATGGCAACCCTGCTTGAAACGGATTGCGCAAAGTGGTCTTCTATATAATGTGGGTCAAT